>NC_043708.1:26405140-26485780 GCF_006229205.1 Suricata suricatta | reverse complement strand
CCCGGCCCCGCCGCCGCCACGCAGCCCTTAGCCCGGCCCGCGGCGGCTCCGCGCCGACTTGGGAGAGCAGAGAGAAGGATCCCCCTCCTCCCAGCCTTCCGTCGCCGCCGCCGCTGCCGCCGCCGCCGCCTCTTTCTCCCCTCCGTCTCCCTTCCACGCTCGGGAATCAGCCCACCCGGCACTCCGGACCCAGCTCCGGGGCGGGGCGGGGCGGAGCGAGAAGTCAGGGGAGCCCAAAGGAGGCGGGGAACGAGGGGCGCACAGCTGGAAAGGTCTCTGATTCCTGGAGCCGAGCTCTCTTTCCCAGCCTTCTCCTTACCCTACTTCCCCATTCCCCCAAGCACGATAGGCGGCCCTCGGGCTTCTTGAAGTATTTTGGAGCTCCTAGGTTCCCCAGCTCTGAGTTTTAATATTAACCTAAAGAGAAGAAAACAAGCAAACAAAAAGCATTTATTGAGCGCCTACTATATACCAGACACCATGCCAGGTTTTTATGTTCTTAACCAGTATAATCTCATTTAATTTTCTTAACTCTTTGAGGCAATATAATCCTTCCCTCCCGCTGCTGTTCCCGCTTCATTTTACACACGAAGACGCTGTGCTCAGAGATTAAATCTCTTGATTTGGAGACAACAGTGTTGTGCTGGCAAGTGCACGAGCTTTAAAGACCATGGGCCTAAGGTTTGGTCTCAGTGTCTCACTAACTGCATAACCTTGAGCGAGTTAACCTCTCAAAGTCTTGGGTTTCTCATCTGCAAAGTGGAGGAGCTGTATCCACTTCATAGGGGTCATATGAGGACAGGTGAGATGATGAATGTGACATATTAGTCTCAAATAGGTCCTCAGTGGGTGCACAGTCTCCTCAGTTCTCCCAGAGGGAGAGTTGAGATCTGAGCCCAGGGCTTCAGTCTGCTTTGTCTCTCCTACTGTGCTGCTCTTTATCTGTCTCCCCACCATCCTGCATTCCTTTCCTTTTTTTTCCCTTTTTTTAAAATCATGGGGATACCCTCATCTTGAGGGTATTACAAGAAGGTGGGGCTATTTTTCAAGCTCCATACCATGTCTTGAGTCTCACCACAATACCAGGGGGGTTGGGAGAGGAGAGTATCCCCATTTTCTGAAGGCAAATAGGGGCAAAGTAAACCCCAGAATAGAATGAAGCAGGGGTTGAGGGTGGGAGGAAGCACTGGGGGCCAGGCTCTAGCAGTGGGAGTTCCCTCTCCTTGAGCTCCAGGACCCCTTCACTCCCACATAACATGGAGCATCTGGGACAGTTCATTTTAGTTCCCAGCATGCACTGTAGGAGCTAGGAGCCCCTGTCAGAGAGTTTAGGACTCACCGTCTCCACTGGACAGAGAACTCCTTAAGCCTTGTGCCATGTCTCAGGGCTAGGCTGATATTGGTGTTTAACCTATTGGGTGCTAAATATACTTTTGTTCTTCTTGCCCCTGCCCCATTAGAGCAGAGGCCCTGAGACTAGGAAGGTTGTTGGACCACTCATCTGGGGCCTGTAGAGCATCTGCACAGGCATTTCTCCCCTCTCCCCCTCTCAAGACACTGTCCCTTGAGTCGATGCACCCTTTTGCACCTTTGCTCGCCCCTGGCCTTCCTCTCACAGGGTCTCATGGCCCCCTACTTGGCCTTGGCTCCCCTCTGCTCCTTCCCTCCCTATCCTGGCTTTGCTCTATGCCTGGGCTGCATACCGAATTACTAATCAAAAGGATAATAAAAAAGCCAGTGAAGCAAAAGCTGAATATAAATTCCAAATACTAATGTTGATAATTATATGCTGTTCCCTGGAGGGAAAACTTGCAGAGTAGCCCCTGATGTTGTGTCAAGGACCCTGGCCTGGGCACCGAAAGACCTGGGTTCTGGTCTGGTTTTCATCATGAATTGGCACAGCCTAATCTCCATGGACCTTTCCTTCCCCAGGATTCTGAGCCTCCTCAGCAACTTTGAAGACACTGTCGGGGCAATCAGCACCATGTGACATTTGTGACAGAGAACACGGGCTAATGCAATGGTAAGTGTTTCTTTTAGGGAATTTCCCTCACAGGATCTAAGGGTGGTTCAGGAACTGTAGAATCTACAACTATGCAAACTTTCCATTCCATGTTCCACTCCCTTCTTTCTGTCCCCCTTCTTTTCTCCATCAGGCATGTCCTGCTATGTAATGAAGGTCTGTTTCCCTGCTAGACCCTGAGAATATGAAGTATAAACCATAGTCTGGGTCCTTGAAGAAGCTGCCATGAAGGGTGATGAAGTAGATAAACATGTTGACCAGCAATTCCAAAACATTGAAATAAATGTTATCATAGGGCAAGGGAAAAGTACACAGAGAAGGAAACAATTAGCCTTGCCTGAAGAAGTCCCAGCAGGCTTCCTGGAGGAGGTGACACTTGAGCTGAGTTTCATTAAACCATGAGACATTCACCAGGAAGGCCAGGAGAGGAGGAATTTTGGACAGAAAAGCTGGAGAGAAATGAGACTGGAGGACTGGCGAGGAAGCTACAGCAGAGTCCAGGAAAGAGACAGTAAGAACTTAAACAAGGCAGAGTCAGAGGGATGGGGAGCAGAGGATGGGTTTGAGATGCTTCTGGGGGAGAACAGAGAGGAGATATTGGTTGTGAGGAAAGGGGAGAGGCATCAAGGGTAACATTGGGTCCCCCTGTTTCTGGGTATCTGATGCATTGGGAGGGGAGCAAACTTCGATTACCCTGGGTAATGCTGCTGACTGCCATAAACTTCCCAGTTTCTAGGTCTTTACACTTTCAATTTTATTCTCCCTTTAGTTCCTAGACATTTTTCCTTTTTTTCTTTTTAATTTATTTTTATTTTTAAAAAATATTTATTTTTGAGAGAGAGAGAGAGAGACAGAGAGAGAGACAGAGAGAGAGAGAGAGAGTGTGTGTGTGTGCATGCCTGTGAAGGAGGGACAGAGAGAGATGGAGACTGAAGATCCAAAGTGGTCTCTGTGCTGATAGCCGAGAGGCCCACATGGGGCTTGAATTCATGAACTGTGAGATTATGACCTGAGCTGAAGTTGGACGTTTAACCAACTGAGCCACCCGGGTGCCCCCTCAGAAATTTTCTTAAGCCAAAAAAAAATCTCCCATCTTACCTTGGTTGTCTTAGTAGAAGAGGGAATGGCCGAGGTTTGGGTTGGGAGAGCTCAGAGGGACAGAGAAACCCTGGAAGTCTTCCTGGAGGAGGCAGCAGGTGTCCTAGCTGGAACTAAAGCAAGGTCTATAGAGAAGGGAAGGAGTAAGGCATTGGGTGAAAAATTGGGAGGAAAAGCCTTTGTGTCCCGTTCTATTCCCATCTCTCTGGTATTCTCCAAGCAGAATCTGACACAGTGGACTCTTTATGTGGGTATTAGCTCTGGTTGCTAATTTCTTTCCACCTGAGGATTTCTCTTCATAAGCTCTTTCATGCACAAACTCTTAGCTCTTTATACAAGGGGTTGATTTGCTCACAGCATTCCCTAGGAAATGTAAATCAGCACTAAATGTGGTGAGATCTCCTTCACTCGCTATATCAATAGGCCACACAGTAGAAGAGACTCTCCTCATGAAAGGAAAACGAGTCTCACTCCCAGCCCAGTGGGCTCAGTGCCTCTGAGTCAAACTCATGGTCAAGATCAGATAGCTGGTGGGGCACCTGGGTGGCTCAGTTGGTTGGGCCTCCGACTTCAGCTCAGGTCAGATCTCACGTTCATGGGTTCGAGCCCCGCGTCGGGCTCTGTGCTGACAGCTGGCTCAGAGCCTGGAGCCTGCTTCCAGTTCTGTGTCTTCTTCTCTCTCTGCCCCTCCCCCTCTCAAGCTCTGTCTCTCTGTATCAAAAATAAATAAAACATTTAAAAAAATTTAAAAAAAAAGTTGAAAAAAAAAAAAGATCAGATAGCTGGGACCTATAAAGCCCTGGGTAATGGGGTGGGAGGGAGACAGGCTGGCATAGAGTGCAGGGTCAAGTGGGCCTTTGGGCTGCTCATCAGCCAAATCCTACCCCATGAACATGGCTCCAGAATGACATGGCTCCAAGAAGGGGTTCATTTCTGGGTATAAGCAGGTAGTGGCAATGACTTCTTGACTCTGTGTTGGAGAGAGAACCCTGGCGATCTTCACTGCTTCTGAGTCAGGCTCTTTGATTAGAGGCAGAGCCCCCCACCCCTCCAACAATGAGGTCTGTAGTGGTCTGTCTCTTAAACTTCTTTGGGTAGCTTTGGAAGTCCCGCAGCTGCTCACTTTTCTCCATAGGAGATTGCAAAACTTATGATGAGGCAATTTCTTTAGCAACACACTGATTCATGCAGGGAAAGAAGCCAGGAGAGTTCTCAGCACTAGTCCTGCCCAGCTTCTTGCTCTCCTACCGAGCACTGGTTCACTCAAGCCTGGGAAGAAGCATGGTCACTGCTGCAGCTTTGAGAGGCAAAGCCAGGGCATGAGGAGGCGGAACACGGCACAGACTGCACAGCTCAGAACTCCACCAACATCAGCTCTGGCATCCACAGGCCGCCTTGGGGGCATGTGAGCACTTGCTCACTGGCAGAGAGACCTGCACTGCTGGCACTTTCCCACTTTCCCCAGAGTGAGATGTCTGGCTGCATATGTGCGAGCGGTGGGGGAGGGGCTGGGGGGTGAGATTTATCAGCAGTGGCAGCTCCACCAGGTCTTTCCTCCGACGCAATAATGAAAAGGAAAATGAATGGAAGACTAAGAGTGCTTTCTAGATGCCTTCCTCTATACTTTTTGAAGCATTTACTCAGTTCTTAATCTCATTTGACTCTCATAAATGTGTCTCCTTCCCAGGCGACAGATGAGGGAAAGGAGTCCCAGAGAAGTTAAGTAACTTCCAACTTGGTGAAAAACGTCAGAGATCAGTACTCAGCCAAAGGAAAAGCAAAGGAGACCGATTCATGATTCTGCCTTGAAGCTGCAGCCCTCCAGGTGAGGTTTGCCTGGGGAGGCCTTCTCTGCCTTGACTTTGAACTGGGACAGTGGAGTGGGTCCCAAATTCTTGTGAGGCCTCCCAGCTGCATGTGTCTCTGTGTCCAATGTATGGATGAGAAAAATGACTTTTCACTCCTCCCCAGATCAGGGTCTAGGGAGGCAGGGAGTCGAAGCTGGAGTAGTTTTTATATTTTTCAGCTCAGGATAAGCAGGAGAGACCATTCTGGTGCCTACTCTGTGTCAAACACTTACCTTTTAATCCTCAAAACAATTCAGTGAGGTTGTTTTTAATCAAGGCTCATGGAATTTAAGTTAATGTGCCAGATGCATACATCCAGCAAATACAGGCAAGATTTGAAGCCAGGTCTGTCTGATGCCAAAACTGAGTCCTCTCTATTCTCTTCCCCAGCAACCCTGCCCACCTCCCTCATTGCCCAAGGGATTGAGACATTTCATGAGGGAGCAGAAAAAGAAACCTAAGGAAACAACCTCAATGTGTAAAAAGAGCCTCTCTGAATGTCCCTTTCCCCTCCGGTGGAATTGGAATGGCACAGGGCCCCAAATTGTCTGCCGAGTCAGGAACCTATACTTGCCAAATCGGAGGCTGAGGATTTTCATGTGCTTTCTTTGTTTATTTCCCTTTTGTTCTTCCTTAATTTTTCTGATGTTCCCTTTGAAAGTCATGGCCTGAGTCAGCTGGTTAAGGGGAGCCCACGAGTGAATGGGTGGGGGAGGAAGGAGCAGTGGTAATACAGCCGGAGGGGCTGGCAGGGTGTGCCAGCAGAAAGGAAAATGACGAATTCCAGGGGGATGTGAAACACTCAGCCTGCTGGGGTTTTTTCTCCCAAGATCCCTTCTTTCCTCCTGTCCTGGAAGTGTGTGTGTGTGTGTGTGTGTGTGTGTGTGTGTGTGTGTGTGTATGTGTGTGTACGGGACAAGAGATAGGTCCTCAGAGTTACTTCCAGTTACCAATTCTGGATCCGTGGTCCCCCACAGTCCCAGTACACTTGGGGCATCCACATAAGGCCCTGTCTCACAGCGAGCCCACATTTGATTCCATTGCAGCCTGGGCCCCATCTGTCACGCACATCTCGATATTCAATCCTCTCCCTTCAGCTCCCAAGCCTGCTATTCCAGCACAGACCTTGGGCACTGACTCCATCAAACTGGCAGGGCTCTGCTGTGTCAATGAGAATGTTAAGAGTGAAGGTGGTGAAGGCACACTGTGCCAGGTTGGGCACTGGAGAGCCCTCAAGAGGGAAGTACAGTAGACGACAGAAAGAGAGTTGGATGGGTGGATGGACAGATACACAGATAATAGATGAGCCAGGTGCCTGCCATGTGCCAGGAACTGGGCTGAGAACTCTATGTGCATTATGTCAAAGATCATCTATTAAATATATCAAAGAAGCATTCACTCTATAATATACTTCGGATTTATTCTCAAATAATTTAATAAGTGCCAGGCATTGTGCAAGATGCTTTCTATAGTCTTAATGCTAATCCATTTCTTCTGCATTGAGAGAATGATTAGTGGAGGGATTCCTAGCACTCGCCTGAAGAGGTACCGTAGAGGGGCTAGTAGAATGTGAGCCTTGGCGTCAGTCAGGCTAGAGTTCAAATCATGGATGATTTGTCAATACAGGTTTGTTCTTTTTTTGGAAAACAGTTTGGCACTATGTATGGAGGGCCAAACTAAATCCACTATTGGTAATCTACCCTAAGGCAATACTAACAGGTAATATTTATTGTGTAACTACTACATGCCAAGAACTGTTCTGCTTTAGATGAATCATCTTGTTTAATTCTAACAGCAACCCCAGGAGGAAGGTACTATTGTCAACCCTACTTTCTAGAGGTGAAAACCAAGACACATAACTTACCCAACCCTTCAAGGGTAAAACCTAGATTCCAATCAAGGCAGCCAGGCTCCCAAGCCTCACTCGTCAACCCTACACCATACTGAATGTATAAACTTTGCACATAAAACTGCCCATTACAGTATAATTATCATTATAGGAAATTTGGAACACATATAAATGTCAAAAAAACTGGACAAATTTAAATAATGTTTTTAAAGAGTTTACAATACCATGAGGGAAATGCTTATGTTATAATATGAAATAGAAAAAAAGGCTGCAAAATTATACATGCAATATAACCACATGTATGCAGAAGAGTCCAGAAAAATGAATTAAAGGAAGATTCTATTAAGGGTTATCTTTGGATAGAGGCGACTCTGGTTCATTTAAATATTTCTCCTTTTTTTCCTGTACTTCCTAAATTCTCTGCAACATACATGCATTACCTTAAATTTATTTTAAAACTTACATAAAAATAAGTATTTACTGAATAAACGATTGGTCTGTTGGGTGCCTTTCGAAGACTCATCTCTTTTCATCTCAGCACTGGCAGCAGGAACAATGGTGGGGTTGGTGGGGGGGGGGTGACCTCTACCCCTGGTCTGTGCAGTGGGAGAATTATAGTAAATGAGGTCACATTTCTAAAGGGTTATGTTCCCCTTACAGCTGGTGGACTGAAGCCCTAGTGATCCTCATAGAAGAAAGGAAGGCAAAGAAGAGAACAGCGGGAAGGATGCGGAGAGGGAGAGACACAATGGCGGGAGAGAAGGAGGAGGTAGGGGAGACAGCTTGGGGGCAAAAGGGGAAGAGATTAAAGAAAGCAGGAGCCCAGAGAAGGTTGGGGAGCTGGGAGGAGTGAAAGAGCCTAGGGGAGGCAGACAGACAGATAGACACACACACACACACACACACACACACACACACACACACACACACATACAACACAACAACCTGGTAAGATAAATTTTCTTGACCCACCAATGATTCTGCTAAACTGCAGTGCATTGCCCTAGTGTTAACAGAAACCATTTTCTACAGTGAAATGATGCTTCCATTTAGGGGAAGCCTTTTCCTGGGCTTGCAACTTGCGTCTCTTCTAGCTAGCTGCCTGGCTACTCCCCAGTCCCCAAGGCCCTAGCCAAGAAGGATCTATCTGCACTGTAGCCACTGCAATTTTCCAGGGACAATTAGACCTATCCCTGCTGCAACGATTCAATGTTGGGAGCTTTGGTACCAATGGACAGGAATCATGACATAAACGTGGGATTAGCACCCAGAACACAGTTTGCAAAGGCTGTCTAAGGCTTCCAGTTTGCAAATTAAGGTACTAAAGAACAGAACAAAAACCATGGGAAATGTGAGATCTGTGATGGTCATCTGTAGAATCTGCCACAGGGAAAGAAGGGAGGCCCAGAGAGAGAAAAGAGCTAGCCAAGGCCAAAAGCTGGTTAGTGAGGGAGACGGGGCTTTCTGATTTCTTACCCAGTAGACCAGTCCCTTATGAGTGATAGTTTTTGTCTGTTTTCATGGTTTTTTTAAATTTTTTAATGTTTTAATTTATTTTTGATACAGAGAGAGACAGAGCACGAGAGGGGGAGGGGCAGAGAGAGAGGGAGACACAGAACCGGAAGCAGGCTCCAGGCTCTGAGCTAGCTGTCAGCACAGAGCCTGACGCGGGGCTCGAACCCACGAATGTGAGATCTGACCTGAGCTGAAGTCGGAGGCTTAACCGACTGAGCCACCCAGGCACCCCAGTTTTTGTCTGTTTTCAAAGGGCTTGCTGTGACCCTACCCTTTATTTACCCTTATAAGTAGCCCCTGAGGTAGGTAATCCAGGAGTCTGTTCTTATTTTGTGAGTAGAAAAGGTACAGCTCAGAGAAGCCATGGAGTTCTCCCAGTATCAGCAGGCTAACTGATGACGTGCTGGGGCTCAGACTAAAGCTTCTCAAGAACACGAGTGCTGGGCCTCACACCATCACGAGGAACTTTCAGCCATGGGAAGTCAGGAGCAACTTCAGTTTCTGCAGTTTGCTGGAGTCCTCAGGCCTAAGTTCCTTCTTGAGGCTGCCTGGAAAGTATTGGAGGCAGAGGGACTGTGTCCCAGTTTCTGCTGTGACATTCCGGTTTCTACCATGAAATCATCTGCATGGTTATAGTTCTGATATGAGGCCTTAAACCCATTATCGCTGATAACCACTGGTCGAGCACTAACTATAGACAGGGAACAGAGTAGGTTCTGGGGATACACAGAAATATAAGACATGGCCCTGGTCATCAGAGACATGATTATTTTAGCTTTGGAATGAGATGAAATGCATTCAAATGCAACAAGATGATGAGTCTGAGACTCTCAATGTGGCCTGCCTTCACATGTACCATTTTGCTTCTTTGAAACCCCCTACTGCACCCACCTGCCCGACCCAAGTGTTTCCGCCTTGGACATCTCTTCCTCTACTCCTCAGCTCAGACTGGATTGGATTCCTCTCTACCAGCTTCCTATAATATCCTGTATTTCCCCCTACCACAGCACCCAACATACCAGCCAAACTTTTAAATCTTAGCTGTCTCTCACTCCCATCTCTAACCCTAAGCTTCGGGGAAGAGGGTGGGGCTGTATTTTCCATCCCTGTACCTCGTTTGTGTCTGACATAAGCAGACACTTAATAAATATGTGTTGAATAAAAATAAGTGACCATTCTGCTTCTGCTGCCTCCAGCATATAAGCTCTAAGGTCCCTTGCAGCTCTAACTTAGTGTGATTTTATGTTACCATTTGAGGCGTTGTATTTTAGTCACAGTGGTCTCAATTTCATTGAGGCTAGACATGACTTCACTTAGCAGTAACGGGAGCCACCTCACTCTTCCCCTCATTTTCTCCTAAAGGACCTAATGACAATCTGAGCTCTGAGCATGAGTAACAGTGGAAACATGTGGCTTATTCACTTCCCTTTTATTAGAAAGATGGGGCCTGGCAAAGTCCACCGGGAACTTTCTGTCCACTCCTAGCAAAGCCTCTGCCTAGTTACCTGGTTGCTGGGTAGGTGAGGTTGTGAAAATCCAGTGACTAGGTAACACAGAACACTCTGGAAGGGAAAACAGCCAGAAGCATTTGCAGATTAGAAAGGCAAGGAAAACTTGATGGAAACAAACATTCAAAGTACCTGCCAGGCTTTTAATAATGTCAGAGGAGAAGAGCCTGGAACCAGCTGGAGGAAAAAGATAAGGAACACATTTATTTTCTCTGCCCAGACCACATCAACTGCCCCTCAACCCCATACCTCTGTTTTACTGTTAGAAAAAGAGGGTCTCATTTCTCAGGCAAGCTGCATTGTGCCAATCTCTCTCCATACATAGGAAAACTGAGTCTAAGAGGTTAGCAAATTTGTTTGGCAACAACATTGGATGTGTGGCAGTCCGTGGTTCTGAGTTCCCACTGGCTCCCTGAGGCATCTGAGTCTTAGCCAGGTTCTTCTGCCCCCCCCCCCCCCCCCCCCCCCCCCCGTCCCCAGATGAGCCAGCTGATGAATGACAGGAAGAGGCTGGACTGTGGACAAAGAAGATTTGAGAGCCTGTTTGGAAATACAGGTCTACAGTGTATTATCTGAAATCCCTGGGGTCAGATGTTTTTCAGAATTCTGAATTTTTCATCTTTTTAACAACATAATATAATGTGTCTACTGTATATTATATAAAATCCTTAGTGAGGTCCAAGGCAACACGACATAATCAAGCACATTGACATTTCCTTAGAAAAAAATGTGTGACTAGTCATCCTAAATATGATCAATAAAGACATTAACTAGCCTCATGGCAATTCAGGGTCTTCCTCCAAATGAGTTCATTCGCATTAGTCTTGCAAAAAAGCTTCTGGTCCTAAAGTGTTTGGGATTCAAAACCTTGGTTAAGGGGTTGTGGTCCCACAGCAGTACCAGCCATTGGGTTCCACCTCGGGCCAAATAGACCTGCCAAATTCCTATGGTTGATCAAACTTCCTAAGCTTGTAAATTTCCTGGCTGGCGGTTGCAGGCAGGGGATGGATGAAGAATGAAACTAAACCAAAGAGAGGCAGCTTGAGCCATCTGGTCCTCAGACCTCCCCACCCCCAAAAGATGCACAAGTATAATTTTCTCTTCAGACAAATAGCTAATAACTCTGAAAGTTTATAGCTGGACATTCTAGAAACCTTGTAGATAGCATACAGATGGAGGGGTGGGGGAAGAGGCCATTAGCCTTTTTTTCTACCCACAAGCCTGACTACCCCTTGATTCTGGGCAAGTTCACATCTCCTATCACATAAGCGTGAGCATAGGTGGCATGCCTGTGACGGGAAAATAATTTGTCATCAGTACATAATAATGGTTATTAGCCCTGTGGGCTGTGTGCTACCTGCTAAGCTCTGTACTAACTACTTGATACGCATTATCTCTCCTCTCCTTACCACTATCCTATGAGGCAGCTTGTCCCCATTTCACAGATAATGAAACTGGGGCTCATAAAGGTTAAATAGTTCCCCTGAAATCACAAGCTGGTAAATGGTGGCATCAAGGATTTGAACCCTTGCTAAATTTTACTGCAACTGTATTACTTTACGTCTTTTCCTCTGCCTTCATTGTCATAGACATTGGCTTGAATGTGAACAAAGGGATTAAATTGCTGCTAGTATTGAATCAGTTCAGCTTGTGGTAGGTTTTTTTTTTAAGTTTATAATTATTTATTTTTGAGAGAAGGAGACCATGAGCTGGGTAGGGGCAGAGAGAGAGGGAGAGAGAGAGAATCCCAATCAGGCTCCACACCATCAGCACAGCTCAAACCCATGAACTGTGAGATCATAATCTGAGCCAAAATCAAGAGTCAGACACTCAGCTGACTGGGCCAGTCAGGCGACCCAGTTTGTGGTAGGATTTTAGTTAACTGTCCTGGGAAATGCCTTATATTTACATTAGCAGTATGTTTTAAGTTTTAAAAAAGTTATACAAATAATAATTGTTCTTGGGGTGGGGGAGTGAAGTATAAAAGGTGGCTGTGACTATGTTCTCCCCAGGGCCACTCCCAAGAAATTATGGTCTGCTGTATATCCTTCCAGAAGTATATATGTACTTTTTAGTACATATGAGATCATAGAGAGTTTACCATGGCTTTTTCCCCCATTAGTACTATATCGTTCCAGGGGCACCTGGGTGGCTCAGTCAGCTAAGTATCTAACTTCAGCTCAAGTCATGATCTCACGGTTCATGGGTTTGAGCCCTGCATAGGTCTCTGTGCTGAGAGCTCAGAGCCTGGAGCCTGCTTCAGATTCTGTGTCTCCCTCTCTCTTTGCCCCTCCCCGACTCATGCTCTGTTTCTCTCTCTCTCTCTCAATAATAAATAAACAAAAAAATTAAAAAAAAATCTTTCCAGGGATGCCAACTGGTTCAGTCAATAGAGTGTACAACTCTTAATCTCCAGGTTGTGAGTTTGAGCTCCATGTTGGGTGTGGAGGTTACTTAACAAAATAAATTTTAAAAATGTATCTTTATATATATATATATATGTATATACATATATATACGTACATATATACATATACATATACATACATACATATATATATACTTAAATGATTATTTTATTTTTGAGAAAGGGAGAGACAAAGCATGAATGGGGGAGGAGTGGGAGAGGGAAACACAGAATCTGAAGCAGGTTCCAGGCTCTGAGCTGTCAGCACAGAACCTAATGTGGGGCTCAAACTCACAAACAGTGAGATCAGACCTGAGCTGAAGTCAGACGCTTAACTGACTGAGGCACCCAGGTGCCCCCATTTGTTTGTTTTTTTATATGTTTATTTTATTTATGAGAAAGAGAAACACAGAGTGCAAGTGGGAGGGTGTTTCTTTCTATATCTGAACATAGAGAATACCTCATATTTATTGTTATTAAGCTAGGTCCACCCCCCCAGCCCTCCTCATATGTGCGGTTTCTTTTTTTTTTTTAATATTTTATTTTTTAAAGTGATCTCTATACCCAACATCGGACTTGAACTCATAACCTCAAGATCAAGAGTTGCATGCTCTACTGACTGGGCCAACCAGCCATCCCTTATTAAACTAGTTTTAAAAATGAAATGATAAATACACTAGGCAAACAGTGGTGAAAGGAATGGATTTCTAATTACTAGACTTTAAGACATGTATGCATGACTGCTTATTTTTGAAGGGGCTTACTATAGTGGTTAGAGCCTAGACCTGGAGCAGTTTGGATTCAAGTCCCTACTTTGTCCCTCATCAACTTTGAAACTTTGGATAAAGTACTCAGTCTCTCTAAGTCTCAATTTTTTAAATCTGAAGGGTGGGTTTAATCGTGGTACCTCTGTTGTGGATTTGTATCTACTAGAAGAGAAATGCAGTTAATGAGTTTAGTGGTTGAGTACAGTCCCTGGGACAGAACAAGTTATGTACATAGTTCAAATCTGAAGCAGCTACATTCTGGGCTCCTGGCTGGCTTGGTCAGCAGAGCGTGTGACTCTTGATCTCAGGGTCATGAGTTCAAGCCCTTCATTCAATGTAGAGCCTACTTAAAAGAAAAAATGAGAAGAAGCCATATTCCTAATGCTAGAATAGATGTATAGGGATCACCTATATTTGCTTGTAGGATAGCCCCTAACAAATAGCACTGAATTCTTTTATTCTGGAAAGTGAGAATAGATAGATCCAGGGATCACTTGCTCTCCACTTCCCTTTCTCCTATCACAAATTGACCACAGTAGAAAGTTTGAAGTTCACTCTTTATGGAGATTGATCCTTGGACCTTGGACACTAAATTCCAGCCTAGAGTGTGTATATGGAATCCAGCCTATAAAGCACTCAGTTTGGAATTTGAACTTCTAACCCTAAATCTGCCACCATCTTGCTCAGTGACTTCGGACAGATTGCTTCTTCTCACCAGAGGATTTCTAAGTCCCATGCAGCTTTAGGATTCTAGGATCCTATTCTGATATCCAGGATTCTGGTTTTGATTTCCAGGATTAAACAGATGTGGCTACAGGGAACTTACATCCTTAGAAAGATGCTGGTTAGTCTGATTTTGGTGTTTGGTCCGCTTGGGAAAGCAGAGTGCTATTTAAGTATTACAGGTTCTGGATCAGAAAGGCAGGTTCAAATTTTGACTCAGCACTTCTTTTCTTTTTTTTTTTTTAATGTTTTATTTATTTTTGATACAGAGAAAGACAGAGCATAGAAGGGGAGAGGCAGATAGAGAAGGAGACACAGAACCGGAAGCAGGCTCCAGGCTCTGAGCTAGCTGTCAGCACAGAGCCTGACACGGGGCTCGAACCCACGAATGTGAGATCTGACCTGAGCCGAAGCCGGAGGCTTAACCGACTGAGCCACCCAGGCGCCCCAGCCACTTCTTAGTTAGGCATATTACTTAACCTGTTTAAGCCTCAATTTCCTTATTATAAATATGATGTTAGTAAGAGTACTTATTTTAAAAGTAATGCTCATGCTTTTTGATCCTTCATTCTGCAAATATTTGTTGAGGGTTCACTGTGAGCCAGATGCTATGCTAGGTACTGGAGTACAATTATGAGAAATAACAGATGGACTTACAGTCTAGCATGGAACACAGACAATGACACAATCTAAACTATGAAATATAAAATCGCAACGGTGACAAGTGTGGCTAAGATTTGAGAAATGGTGTTATAAGAATCTATAACACAGGGATCTGTTGTGATAATGAATTTCAGGTAAGGTTTTCCTGAGAAGGGGATGTTTGCACTGAGCACTTAAGAGTGGAGAGAAAAAGATATGACTTCTTTGAAAGACCAAGGTATTTGATTTTAGTGCTTCCACATGACATTAGTGGAGCTTACCTTCTAGAACTACAAAGTGGACTCGACCCTCTTGAAAGGGAGACCTGGAGGATAGCTGGGAAAGGAAGAGATTAAAGCTACTTTCTTTAGGAGTCACATGGTCCCAGGGTCAGGGTCAGACAAAATTAGTAACTGTGGTTAGGGGTGAGGGGTAGGGAGGGATGATTTCTTCATGAAGGTCCAAACCTCTAGGGCATCTCTCCTTCAGCATATGTCAGTCAAAATCCATGAAGCTTTCATGAACTACTTCAATTCACTGACTTCTCTCAACTCCTGTACCATTTAGAGCTCTATATAATTTATCAATTGCTTATTGAGGCTCTAATAAATCCAACAGATAAAATAGAATTTGTTAGAAGGAATTTATAAGTTCAATTTTTACTTATTTTAAGATCAGTAAATAGGAAAAATAAGGCTGCTCTAATAATGAGAAAGAAAGAAAAAGAAAGAAAAAAAGAGGGAGAGAGGGAGGGAGTAAACCGGAGATCTATTGGCCTCAGAAACCAACTTGTTTCTTTATTTTGTTTTGACTATAAAACAACTCCCAAATACTAGTCCATTCAGTAGTTGCAAATAATAACAGTTTTAGCTTGCAGTGATGGGATATTCTTTAATTAATCAGAGAGGGAAGAAGAACATTTATTCCAAGGCCTGCACAAAAATGAGCCAGTCCAGAGAACAGGCTGGCTTCCTGTGTGTGTGTGTGTGTGTGTGTGTGTGTGTGTACGCACGCGCACGCAAATTTATATACTAAAACTATTTTATGAATACTATATTATCTGCTTGATTATATATGTTTATTTATTTCTTAAAACAACCCTGTAAAGTAATTAGTATTATCATCCTCATTTAATGTATAAGAAAATTAAGACTCAGAGAGATTTCATTTCATCTAGACATGAAAGCCTGGATACACTAAAAAAGCCATTTACTGAAAACAACTAAAACTTTGGGTTATAATAATCTTAAGCCATCAATGATCTGGCCAGAAAATAAAAGAAGGAACTGAAGCAATTAAGCAGACTCCTGATGCAGGCTAGCACCCTGAGAGTGCCTTCTCATCTTAGTAAACTGAAGGTTGAGATTTTGCAGAGTTGCAGCGCTCAGGAGACAAAGCCAAGGTGTTCCAAGGCTCTTGTATGGTTTGAGAAGAGGGTAAAAATATTAATGTTTCATAGATTTCAATCATTTAAACATGTGGGAGTTTTATAAGATAATCATTAAAAGAATATAGAGAACGTATCTTCCAAACAAGTACCAGAAACAAATGGATTGGAAAAAAATGTCAAATAATGCAAAAGAAGTCAAGAAAGGGGGAACAGATAGAAAAGATGAGACAAATGGAGTGTGCAAATTACAGTGTAGAAATTAATCCAAATATTGTTTATTGCAATTACAATAAATATAAATGGATTAAATGCTACAGTAAAGGATTCTCAAACTAGATTAAAAAAACAACCCAGTTTGGGCACCTGGCTGGCTCTGTCAGTTGGGGGTCTGACTTCGGCTCAGGTTATGATCTCGCAGTTTGTGAGTTCAACCCCTGTGTTGGGCTCTGTGCTGCTGACAGCTCAGAGCCTGGAGCCTGCTTTGGATTCTGTGTCCCCCTCTCTCTCTGCCCCTTCTCTGCTCATGCTCTGTCTCTCTCTCTTAAGAATAAATAAAATTAAAAAAACCAAAAACAACCCAGTTATATGCCATTAATTAATTAATTAATTTTTAAATATTTTATTTAAAAAAGGGGGGGAGTCTATGGGGCTCGGTTGAGCATCTAACTCTATCTTGGCTCAGATCATGACCTCATGGTTGGTGGGATTAAGCATGCATTGGTCTCTGTGCTGACAGTGTGGAGCCTTCCTAGGATTGTCTCTCTCCCTCTCTTTTTGCACTTCTCCTCTCACAAAATTATAAAATATTTAAAAAATATTTAAAAAATAAAGTATGTTTTCTGACCATAACAGAATTTTTATAGAGTGCAATATTGGAAATCAACAACAGAAATATCTCTGGAAAATCATTAAATATTTGAAAACTTAACAGCACACTTCTAAATAATCCATGGGTCAAAAATAATACATTTCTAAATAATCCAAAATTAGAAAGGAATAAAAATAACAACACACCATATCAAAACCTGTGGAATGCCACTAAAACAATACTCAGAAGAAAACTTACAGCGCTAACTATATTCGACATGAACAAAGATCTCAAATGATGACCTTGCTTCCACCTAGAAAAAGAGGACAGATCAAATCAAAATAATCAGAAGAAAGGAAATAATAAAGATTAGAACAAAAATCACTAAAATAGAAAACAGCAAAACAAAAAAATAAAATCAATGAAACCAAATGCTGGTTCTTTGAGAACACCAATAAAATTGATAAACTTCTGGCTAGACTGGGAAAAAAGAGGAAAGACACAAGTTATCAACATTAGGAATGTAAAAGATAACATCACTACATATTCTACAGATATAAAAAGGATAGCAAGGAAATAGGAATAATATTATGCATATAAATTTGACAACTTACATGAAGTGGACAATTTCCTTAAAAGACACAAGTACCAAAGCTAGCATGAGAAAAATGTATAACATGAATATCCTTATATCTATTAGAGAAATTGAATTTGAAGTTAAAAACCTTCCCACAAAGAAAACTCCAGGCCTAGACAGCTTTACTGGTAAATTTTGTCAAACATTTAATAAAGAAACAATACTTATTCTACATAGACTCTTTCAGAACATGGAAGAGAAGAAACATTTACCTATTCATTTTATAAGACCAGCATTATTCTGATAACAAAATCAGACAAAGATATAAGAAAAGAAAACCAAAGACCAATATCCCCCATGAATACAGATGGAAAATTCTAAATAAAATTTTAGCAAATCAAATCCAACAGTACATAAGCAGGATACATGATGGCCAAGTGGAGTTTATCCTAGGAATGCAAAGTTGATTTCATTTTCAAAAAATCCATCAGTATAATTTATCATATTACCCATGTTAAAATGTCGAATAAAGAAAACCCATAAGATTTTCTTAAAAATTTTTTTCTTTATGTTTACTTTTGAGAGACAGCACAATGAGGGGAGGGGCAGAGAGAGAGAGAGAGGGAGAGAGAGAATCTAAAGCAGGCTTCAGGCCCTGAGCTGCCAGTCCAGAGCCTGACGTGGGCTTGAACTCACAAACTGCAAGATCATGACCTGAGCCAAAGTCGGACCCTTAACCAGCTGAGCCACCAGGAGCCCCACTTTTATTTTTTTTAAGTTTATTTCTTTATTTTGAGAAAGAAAGAATAGTGGAAAGGGGGGGAGAGAGAGAGAGAGAGAGAGAGACAGAGAGAGAGAGAATCCCAAGAAGGCTCTGCACTGTCAGCAGTCAGCACAGAGCCCAATGCACGGCTCGACCTTGCAAACATGAGCTAAAATTAAGAGTCAGAGGCTTAACTGACTGAGCCACTCAGTCGCCCTATGAGCCAATTTTTTTTAAATATTTTCTCCCATTCCATAAATTGTGTTCTTTTTTTTTTAATGTTTTATTTATGTTTGATACAGAGAGAGACAGAGCATGAGAGGGGGAGGGGCAGAGAGAGAGGGAGACACAGAACCAGAAGCAGGCTCCAGGCTCTGAGCTAGTGGTCAGCACAGAGCCTGATGCAGGGCTCGAACCCACGAACGTGAGATCTGACCTGAGCCGAAGTCAGAGGCTTAACCGACTGAGCCACCCAGGCGCCCCAATGAGCCAATTTTTAAAAAAATGTTTATTTATTTATTTTTGAGAGAGAGTGAGAGATCATGAGCAGAGGAGGGGCAGAGAGAGAGAGAGAGAGGGAGACACAGAATCTGAAGCCGGCTCCAGGCTCTGAGCTGCAGCATAGGGCCCCACACAGGGCTCAAATTCATGAGATCATGACCTGAGCTGAAGTTGGACGCTTAACCAACTGAACCACCCAGACACACCCACTGTGAGCCAATTAAAAAAAAAAAAGTGTTAATATATATGTACCCTCCTATTCTTTTTCTCTGGAGGGCTCTGACCTCTACATTCATCTATTAACCATTTCTTCAACTCGTCTTCTTCAAGTAGGGGGAGAAGGAAACAAGTGTTTGGGGAGGAGGGAATGAGAGGTGGTGGGCCAAGTGGGGCCAAATGAAGAATGCACATTTTTGAGATGTGAGGAATGGAAAGGCAAGAAGCAAGGTAGGCAGGCCTCCATCTCTCTGAGACTCATCTATCAACTTGAAGGGGTGGAGACAAGAAAGAGAAGCAAAGCAGTCCCACGAGGTAGATCATTCTTAGGACCAGAGCCCAAGAGGGGTCCAAGGTATTTACAGATCATCCTCCCCACCCCCCAGTTCACTCGCTCCTTAAATAGATGACACCTAACAAACTGGTGGCTGACAGAGTGGAGGGGGGTGAGGGGATAGATGAATCCAAGTGAATGGGATTAAGAGGAACAATCATCTTCCCGTTATAAAATAAAAAAGACATTGGGATGTAATGCACAGAATAGGAAATACAGTCAATAATATTGTAACAACTAACAGTTACAGATAGTAACTAGACTTGTCTGTGGTAACAGTTTTGTAATATATGTAGATATCAAATCACTATGTTTTACATCTGCAACTAATACAATGTTGTATGTCAATTATTCCAATAAAAATAAATAGATGATGTCTGAACAACGAAGTCACTTGCCCAAGGGCCCACAGCAACTGAGGGGCAGAGCCACATGACTCCCAGTCTGGCTGTCAATCAATGTCCTCTATTCTCTAATTAGGAATCTTGGAGCTGTCCACAGTGACACAGTCCCACTCATTCTTGTGGTCCCTATGGATGGCCATACCAGGGAGTGAGAGACACAAATGATCCATCTGTCCTCCACATCCTCTCTTAGTCCTGGTTCCACATTAGAATCCCTTAGGAAGCTTTTTCAAAATTCCAATATCTGAGGCCTATTCCAGGCCAATTCTATCAGGAGGTGTGGGGGACAGGTCCTGAGCATCTGTACTGGCAGAAAGGTCCCCTTGGTGATTCTAATGTGCAGCTGGAGCCCAGGGATCGCCCAGCTGCAGCTTCATGTCACATTTTCACGCCACATTTTACTCCCCCATCCCTACTCGGGGCTGCTCGTTCCTGCTATTCTTTGTGCTCTGCCTAGAATGAAAGAGCCAGGGAGGAGATGAGGCTGGCCAGGAACACACGCTCTGTCCCTGCACTGGCCCTGGAGTCTGGCACAGCTCATCCTGCTTGATGCCTTCCCTTCTGGGGCTGGTGACCCCCTGAAGCAGAAAGTGCTGGTACCCTCCCTTTCTCCTAGTCTGACCTGACTTCTAAGACTTCCTGCCTCTTTAGCTTCTCATCCCTTCTCTATCCCTCCAACTCCCAATGCCCTTCCTTTCTCAGTCTTTCTTTATCAGAAGTTCTGAGCTCTTTTCTCGGTTCCCTTCCCTGCGTGCAGTTCTCCCTCCTTCATCAGCGGCTGAATGGAGCTGCTCTCTGGTGCTTTTCTTCAGGGAGGGGGTGTGACTCCTTTCAGTAGATGACCTTGCTGCCCCAACCAACCCCCCCCCACAGCAGGGAACAGCTCCCCAGATGTCGGTCACTGCCAGTGTCCTTGACTTCAGATGTCAAGAGAGGAGGCGTGGCCAGCTCTCACCTTACAATACAGCCCGTGTCCCCTTTTCTCTTCCTTCTCTGCCCTGCCTGAGAAAATTCCTGATGAGAAAATTCCAGCAGTAGCCCCACAGACAAGGGACAGAATCCTCTTGAAGCCCTACTAGGTGGCAGACATTAAGATTACAGAGATGAATAAAGTAGTCCTTTCCCTTAAAGATTTTATAATCAAGTAAAAGGTAGACTTTTTTATGCACAGAGGAGAAAGGAGGGTGAAGTGGTGTGGGAAAAGAAAATTTTAGTACCTATCATGGGCCAGGCAAATGCCATCTTCTTGTATGATCACAAAATTCCATGTAGAAGACACCATTTCCCCATTATATAGATGAGGAAATTGCACCAAACAAGGTTAAACAACTTGCCAAGCTTACATAGCTGTTAAGAGACAAGATCAGGATTTGGACCCATATCATTAGACTTTGGTTCCACTGAAGTCTAGAAGTCTGATGGTTATACCTATCCAACCCTAGCACCCTTCACCAGACTGAACCATGGAGACAGCAGAAACCCCAGAGTTAGAGGCCTGCCTTCTTCTCCTGGCTCTGCTGCTAACTAGCTGTGTGGCACTGGACAGTCACAGCCCCTCTCTGGGCCTTGGGTATCTTACACATAAAGTGAGGGTGGTAGACTAGGTAATTTAGAAGATCCTTTTCAACTCTAGCTTTTCTTGATTCCATTTCCTTTGCCCAGTCAGTTATATATTCATTTTGCTTCCATCTTCTAAGAAGGGTCACTGGAGCTCGGGGGTGGGGGCTGGGGGTCAGGCCATCAATTTCCTGCCGAGTTGGAGCTGGAACTCACAGTCCAGCAGCTGGTACACTGCAGTGCTCATCAGTCAGGGCTGGGTGAGTGCAATTAGACTCCCCCGGGAGGCACTGAGAGTCCTGGCCGCAGGCTTCCAGGAGCCACGGCTATGCCCCCCTGCATGAGCCACCAACAGCCACCACTTAGTCCATAAAATCAGGCCAAGGGAGGAGAGGATGGCCCAGAACTAGTCACTGTGAAGCCTGTCCAGGCGTTTCACGCTTTTGAAAATGGCCCTGAGAGAGATGCTATCAGAAGGCGTATTTAATGGGTTTTGGAAATTGGCTAATTTTGTTGCAATCGTCTGGATGTTGCCTGATGCATGCTAAGTATCTAGGGCCAGCGTGGGCTTGTGAGAAGGGCCAAGGTGGCCAAGGCCTTCAGAGATATCTGGCACACAAAGGGCAGTGCAGAGTGGCTGGTCATTCCCAGTTGCCTGAAAGATCCTAGGTGACCTCAGGTCACCAGGCTGGGTGTTGGGTCAGTGCCTTCTGCTGATCCACAAGGAGTCGTCCCTGCATCCTTCCTCTGCCCCTCCCCCTTTTACATTGGCTCTCCCCCACCTTTCTCCGCAGACCCTCCCTTCTCACCCTTGCCCAGAGCCCTTGCCTTCCCCCTGCCCCCAGCCAACCCCAAGAAGAGTTCTGCCTAGCCACCCTCTCCCATGCCTTGGGTCAGTAACCCATCAATACCCTGTACTGAGAAGGAACACAGAGCTCTTTGCACGGCTGATTCACCAAGAACTGCCCTCCCAGCCCTTCCCTGGGCCTCTGGCATGCTCTCTCCTTCCTTTGGGTCCTGCCTTTCCTCCTCCAGAGACATTGTCATCCATCAGCTCTCTGCCTCACTGCTCACAGTTCCTTCTCTGGCTGTCTTCAGCTGGGGTGTTTATTTTCTTCCTTTTTCATCTTCCTACTCCCTCATTCCTGGATTTGGGTTCTCTGTAGGTTTCTTATCAGGGTTGTCATGTAGAATGGGGCAGAAAAGAGGTCCAAAGCAATGTGGTCTTTGAGGAAATAGGGCTGCAGTCTCCTGCAGAGATGCTGCTTAAAGGTCCAAGATTTGGAACCAGGAGACTCAGTATCAGAACTAATTCTGGGAGTTTAGGACAGGTTCATTACCCTCTCTAAGCCTCAGTCCTCTCATTTATGACATGAAATGGTAGTGGCCAAGCGAGAAAACAGCAGCTATCATTTACTGAGTGTATTTTGTATTTTGGCTCCATGTTAGGCACTTTTGAATATGCTTGCATTTCAGTATGTTTGTGGAAGTGCGTTGTACATTAGAAAGTGCTATGCGGCTGCCAGTTACTATTGGGAAATCAGAAAGCCATAATGGTGGCTCTCCTTTATACCCAGAAAATGATTAAGTGGGCACTTTTGAACAGTTATGTTAACAAAAAATTTTACACATACATCATCTCATTGATGTTCACATGCCTGTGCTGAAGTAGGCAAGCAGATGTGATTAGCCCCAGTCTATGGATAAGGAGACCCAGACTCAGAAATCAGAGCCAGATGCTCTGCCCATTTTCTCCATTTGCATTGGTACTGGGTAGTAAACTGTTCCACCTTACCTGGTGGTCACATGGGGTGGGCAGTGTGCAAGTGTGATGTGGCATAGACAGCATCATGGAAGATGGAATGGAATGCCGGGTGGGGAAGTTATCCGGAACAGTCCGGGTGGAGCTCTGAGAGCAGGAGGGATTTCCCAGCTGGGGTGTCTCCACAGGGAAAGGGACTTGGTGGGGAGACTTCTTGGGGTCAGAGTGTTGGCAAGAAGGCTGATGGCCAGAAACCAGCAGGAAATGGGGCCACCTAAGGAAAGGCATGGGGTGCCACATGGTGTGTCACATGAACGAGCTTTTGGACATGGGGTCTAAGCCTGAGAACCTAGCAAGGATTTGTTTTTACTCTCTGCTAACCTCAGGCCAAACAGATCACCTCCCAAATCAAACCAAACATGGGATCCTCAAGCTTCAGGGCCAGACTCTGTCCTATGTGTGACCCCCTTTCAGGGAGCTAGTGTAATTATCCAGGCCTCCACTAATGCTTTGCCTCCGCCATCAAAGGCCACTGCTCATTCCTACATTGGCTGAGTCATGATGCCAGTCTGTGCACATGGATCAGGGCTCCCTCAGAAGTATGAAGAACAATCAAGGTTGTTGCTGACCCCTTCAGAAAGGCTCCAGTCCCCCATCCCCAATAGCTTACTGCATGGGCAGAATCCTTGGAAAACTACAGCCAGGCAAAGCCACCGGGCCCCAGGATAGATAGCTCCTTTGCCAGCTAGGCTCTCCATTACTCTGAGCCCCACTGCACTCTGAGCTTCCCCTTCTGACCTCCCATAGCCTCTCTCCCTCCAAAATTTCCCCTGGACCCCTGGGTTCTCCCTCCCCCTCACCTCCATGGCCTGATGCACTGTGACTCTTTCCTAAGGGGCACAGCTTCCCTTTGGGCCATCTTAGGTGGAAACCAACGTTCTCCCTCAGCATTTGGGTTCAGGAGATGGGATGGTGTCCTGAGTCCTAAAACCATTAAACGCCACCCTCTCTCCTGAAAACCATCTCCAGTGGGTTCCTGCCACCTGCTTTGCTCTTCTTTGATGCTCTCATGGTATCACCTCATTCATGGAAGACATTGCTCTCCCTTCTCTGGGGATTGTCATCGTCATCTGAGATGACATCACACTTACAAGGACTACCTCCTTGACAGTTTGGTTTTTCCATTTTAGTCTCCCCTCCCTCCCACTCCAGAGCCACCTCCTGAACCTAGTCACCTTGGAGCTGCCCCTACCTCTGTAATGTTAAATCCCAATGTCTTATGGGCTGGCCACAATCCTATTTCCTTTGTGTTCTCCACAGCCTTTCCTGCAACTGCCCTGTGATATCATTGCTCCTCTGATTTCTTGGCTCTTAATTTTCTCCTTGTATCAACCCCTTCCATGCATCCCTCCAGCCTAGAGTCCCTATTCTATTTCTTCTAACAGCCTCACCTCCATTGCCCCCTTATCTTTATCATGACACCCTTTTGGCAAAGCCCCAGACCAAGTTAATTCAATTATTCGCCTTCACTGCACTCTATCTAGGATACTGGGTGTTGTGGGAGGAAAAAAATCACACAGCTGCAGTCTGAGGAAACTATACAATCATAGCCTCCATCACAAGTATGCCTTCAAAGTGGCCCAGAATTTTCTTCCCTGCCATTGTCTGCTCTCTCCCTAGAGCCCATCATTAGCTATTTCAGACCTTCTCCATTCTCCTCAAGATACCACCATTCCCAACATCTCCCTCCATTGCTCTCCCCCCCCCCCATTCTCCACAGATAACCTTAGGAGAAAGTAAGAGCCACAACATCCTGCCATCAAACAGATTTTATCCTTTCCTTTTTTCTCTCTGGTCACAATAGAAGAGATAGGGGTCCAGATGTCTCTCCTAAGAATTTAGGCTAATCCCTTCAAGTGCTTTGGATCCTTTCACTGACCACTTCCTTGAAAACCTCCTTTGATTGATTTTCCATGCATTTCTCCCTTAGCTTACATTTTCTCCTCTCTACTGGCCTCTCATTAGCATTTAAACATGTTTGGGATTCACTCTTTAAAAGCAAAACAAAACAAAAAAATCCTCTCCCCTAACCCTATACCCTTATTTCAATCTCTGTATTCATTATCTATTGCTCATGGAACAAATTTCTCCCAACATTCAGAAGCTTAAAACAACAAACATCAAGTAATAAACATTTATCATCTCACACAGTTTCTGAGGGTCGGGAAGGGGATCAGCTAAGCAAGATGGCTTGCATCTCTCATGAGGCCGTAGTCAGGATGGGGCAGCAATTATCTGAAGGTCTGACCTGGGCTACAGGATCTGCTTTCACCATGCTTCAGTCATGTGGCTGGTGGCTAGTGACTTCCACTCCTCATGACAAGGCAGCTAGCTTCCCCAAAGGGAGTGCTCTGAGAGGAAGCAGCTGAACAGGAAGCTACAGAATGCTTTATACTCTACTCTTGGAAGTGACATTCTATCACTTCTGCTATATTCTATTGGTCCCATAGGCTACCTGGAAGGAGGCTAACAAGGGTGAAACTACCAGGAGGTAGGGTCACTGGGGGCCATCCTGAAGCCTGGCTACCATACCCCACTTCACTGCCAGACCAATACACAGCATATTGGCTGTGTCCACATTGTGCTCTTACCTCTTCACTCAGACTGTTCTTACTGAGTTCCCAGTGACATACTTAGTTTGAAATCTAATGGCTTCTTCTCAGCCCTTATCTTAGGAAGGCTTTGGAACATTGCACCATGTTGAACCCTCCCTCCTTCACACTTTCTTTTTTTGGCTCTTATGATATCATAAGGTCCTGATTCCCTATACCTTTTGGCTCCTCCTTGGTTGTATTTACACACTTCTCTTCACCTATCTGCCTATCCTTTAGGGTTGCTGCACCTCAGGTCTCTGCTGGGGATCACAGCTTTGAATATCATCTGACCTCTGCCAACCTCATTTCCCATACTCCCTGTACTCTACCCTGGTCCCTACCCTCTTCCCATTCCCATTGATTTAGATCAGCACATCTGGGCTACTCTTTGCCCAATCTTGGACCTCAACCAAAGGAGGTGAGGAGAGGCTTGAAAGAAGTAAGAGCAAAGCCATAAATTAATGTGGAGAGTAAGTGAAATTCATCAACCACAGACGGAGAAGCCTGAGGGGTGATTTAATTACTGTTTTTAAGTCTGCAGAGGCCTCTTGCTTTGAGAAATATGACCAACAGCCCTGTCTTCTCCGTGGACCAAATAAGAACAGGTTCAGTTTTCATAATGACAGAAATGACAGATCCAGGTTGGAGACAGAGAAACGTTAAATGCCAGGAATTAGCTAGAGCAATGTGGAGTCTGATCAGCAGATTTTTTAAAGTAGGTTAGGATTTTGCACATCCAGGATGATTCCTGCATAGATTGAGCTGAGGGTGGGCAGGTGGTGCATTGGGTAATGTGGCATTGCCACATCCCAGGATCTACAATTTCCGTGGCTGAATGAGAGGCAAGTTCAAGGTGGAGCTGAGCCCAGAACCCATATCCTGTCCATTTCCAGCAGTGGAGTGTGATTGCGGCAGCCCTTGGACAGGTTCATTCTGGCCTGCAGGGTCTGAGCAGACTAAAGACTGCCGCTCGGTTGTCCTAGTCCTTGAAAGAGGCCAGAGGCTGGCATTATAGGCAGGGAGCAGTGGAGTGACGATGGGTATGGGTTGCTATTTAGGAGAGGAGCACAATCAGAGACAGTAACCTTGGCTAAGGAGCTGGTTGGAGCATCACCTCCTTCAGGAAGCCCTCTCTGCTATCCCCAGGCTGGCTTAGGGCTCCTCTTCTATGCTCCACAATGCCCTGTGCTGTCTTGGTCCTTAAATGAACCCTGTGGTACTGAGATGGCCTAAGGATTTGTCTTTCTTTTCATCAAACTGTGAACTCCTTAATGCCAAGAACTGTTTTGTTGCTGGCTGTCTTTGGGACCTGGCACAGAGCATAGATAGAGAAGTCCTGGGTAGATCAGTTTTGAGTTATTGACATAGGGGACAAAGGCCTTGGAGGACTTTGAACTACATTCAAATGTGTTCACCCCAAAGGTGACTTCAATATAGCTCAGGAGAAAACGCTGTGTTTTTGGAACCCTATTCCAATGGGACAATTGAAGAGATGACCCAGAGAGATCTGGGTTCTGGTACCTGTTCAGCCACATGTGGGACAGTTTATCACATGACTATCCTTTCCCCATGCCTCAGTTTCCTTGTCGATCAGATGGGAGTGATGACCCCACAGATTCACAGAGTTGACTTGAAAATCAAATGAGATCATGGGTGTGCAGGCGGTAAAAACATCTAGAGAAAGGTCTTTAAGACTTATACAGAGGTAAGAAGTTATTAATAGCCTCATTATTATTCTTACCCAGAATGCCCATGGAAAAGCAGCATGTGGCAGCCCCAGCCCCCGCACCCCACCCTCCCAGACTATTTCTGTCCCTGGAAAGCAGGTTCTTGGAGTGGTAGTCCCTGCTTTGCCACTGTGGGTGGAAGGGGGTGAATGTCAGGCAGGGCTGTCCCCCTCCCGCCCCAGCTCACCAGCCTGACCCTCCTTGGGTGCTGTTGCCGAACCCTGTGATTTAGAAAATATGGCTGACACTGGCACACCCGCCACCCGGAGGGTTGTGGGTGGCGTCTTGTCTCTGTCACTGCATTTGATGCTGTGGTGGTGCTGGTGAGGTGCTGAGGTAACATCCTATTCAGGCTCAGGTTCAAGGGGAGGCAGCTTTCATTCTCCTTCTGCATTTCTGGGGACGGGCGAGTGACTCAAGGTGGCTCATTCTATCTCTCTTCCTGCTTTTCTCCCCATGGGTCCTCCACTGCCTACAGCTCTCTATGCCTGGAGAGTGGAGAGCTTCCGGCTGGGAGTGGGGACAGATCCAGGCTTCTCTCCTCCTCCACACCACTCACTTCCCTGCCATACAAGTGTGATGCTTGTGCACATCAGCTGGCCTATTACTAGGGAGCAGCAGAGAAGCAGGTGGCCTGAGGACAGGCAAAGGAAATCCAGATGGGTGGGATCTGCTGGTGACCTCATCCTCCACAAAGTTCTGGAGACAATACCCAGGCTCTGCCAGCCAGCAGAATTCCTCAGGATGAAAGTCCTGTGGGTTCTCAGCAGAAGGCCTGACCTCCCCAACCCTGGGCCCCATCTTTCCCTGTCCCCTGGTCCCAGTGCTAACATGTGAACATGGCAGGAAGGCAGAATAGAGCTGTGAAGGTGGGGGCTTCTCTGGATTTGGCAATAACCAAAGCCCCAGGGTCAGGAAAGCAGTGGGTACCAGGGAGGGAAAGCCAGGAGAATACATGTGAGGCACCGGGAATGCTGATCTGGAGCGAGGTGGCTGGCTCAGGCTCTACCTGCCCTGTCCAGGGTTCAGTCCGCAAGAGGAGGAAGGCCAAAAACACTTAGTGCCAGTCTCCTGGGAATGGGCCACTGTCAGAGAAATGCACCCTGGCTGCTCTGAGGAGGTCTCCTAACTGCTTAGCTACCCCTCCCCACTCGGCCAGCCAGGTCTGCTCACTGCTGACTTAAAACGCTGCCCTCAATTCTATCTTTAGCTCTGGCTGTTGGGAGCCTGAGTGACAGGCAGGGTGGGGGCTTGTGCTGGGGTGGGAATATTTTGCTCAGGTTTGCTGAGAAAAGTGGCACTGACGGCAAAGAGCAGGGTCCCACGGCATGCTGCATATGTGGCCAGTGCGGTGGTGGGCATGAAGCTCCACTGGTCCTGGCAGAATGGAGAGTGGTGGTGAATGTATCCAAGCACGGATAGAGCAGAGGCCCCCAGAGGAGAGGATGCGAGCAGGTCTAGTTGGTCCCTAGATCAAGTCACGGACCCTGAGGGAACTATGCATGATCTTGGAAAAGGCACTTCCCCTCTTGGTCTCAGTTTCTTCATTTGTAAAAGGGGACTAGAGAAGCAGTTTTCAGCCGCCTTCATGGACCCCCACTACTATCTCCAGCATCACTTCGCACTTCTCCATCCCACCCCCATACAGAAGGCGCTGCCACTGGGCTTGATTTGGAAGGAAGAGAAGCGATGGGCCGACAGAGCTCTCCTACCCCTTCCATTAGGGCTGAGATGTTTTTATCAATTCTGGATATTGAGCTTCCTGAAAAGACATCTTTTAGACAAAGGGCAGCTCAGTTCCCCAAGAGAGTTCAGACTTGAGAAACCAGAATGGAATTGCTTCTTATAGCAGGTGGCAAGAAAAGCCCCTCAACTGCCTCTTACCAGGACTGATATAAAAATTCCTTATTTGAGCAATAAAACATGGGCCAACGCCCACCCGGCCAATTGTCTTTTCCAATAAGAGAAAGTGAAGTGCCCAGCAAAGGATGAGGAAGGGTCACGGGGAGGCCCTTGTAGGACAGTAGGTGGTGGGTTGGAAGGGACTGACCAGAAGATGCTCCAACCCCCAGGTGAGCCTAGGGGAGAAGCAAGCTGATGTGCAGCTGGTACGGGGCCTTGAGGCAGGGAGAGCTCAGAGACGGAAGTGGAGTCAGGATCCCTCTGTCCTGACCGTCCTCAGGTAGGAAGGCGGGCGCAGCAGGCCTTTCTTTGAGGTCCTAAGGGAGATCCTGTAGCCTAGTGTCCTGGGACCTGGATGCCAACTTAGGGTGCTCACCCAGTGGAGCCCAGGGAACAAGGTTATTGGCAAATCAGGAAGGCCCTCTGTGGAGAGGGAAGCCTGGCCCACCGAACTTCTCATTCGTCCTCTTGGCCTGCCTTATGAGAGGAATAGGGTATGTCTGGGATTTGGACACATTACTTTAACCATTATGGACCTCCATTACCTCTCTTATTATTTGGAGATAAACTTTGACCCTACCTATATCACAGAGATGTTCTGATCAAATCAGGTTAAAGATGTGAAAGCCTTTAATTATTAAAACTGCTTTAGAAGCATTCTTCAATAGCCAGAGGCTAACAGATCCCTGCTTCTTCTGGGTTCTTCTTCCTCCTGCTCTTGCCAACTTTCTCCAGTGAAGCCTCCTTTGAGCTTCCTTCCACCTTCCTCCCCAAAGGCAACCTCCTCCCACCCCCTATCTTTCCCAGCTTTTACCTTCATCTAGCCTCTGGAGCTGAGCTCCCAATAAGGAAAAATTCCTGATTGGATTCCTTGCTCTAGCCTCCCAGCTCCAGCTCATCCCACACACTTTGGCTGGAATCATTATCCTCCCTGCCTGGGGCCTGCTGTGTGTTTAGGTGTGCAGCCTGCATCAAGTCCAAGTTACTCATCAAGGACTCGTGCAGGTCCACCTGCTTCTCACTGACCCGGCCATCCCATGGGTCAACCTGCCGGGCTCCTCTGTAAGCAGTCAGCTTTCTACTTCCTCCAAGCCCTCCAAGCCACCTCTTCCCTCCACCTGAAATGCACTCTTTTCTCTCTGCTAAATCAAGAAAATATCCTCTGAATACTTGGTCAGATATCCGCCTGCCAGGAAACCTTCCCCGAATAGCTTCACTGAAATCTTGACCTCCCTTCTATTTCTAGAACAGAACAGAATCAGAATCCCTATAGTATGTATACATGTGAGGTGTGTGTCTGTGGGTTCTGGTAAGTCCCATGAGAGTGATCCTTCCTGAAGGGACAGTAGCCATTGGTTCCCCATGGTGGGATTGGTACAGGTCACTGACTGACTGGTAGACTCATTATGTAGGAACATGACCAGGTCAGGTGTGGTGCTGGGGAAGATGGCAGGACAGCGTCAGGTACAGAGGCCACCGTGAGCTTTATGACAGTGAGACTTCCCAGAGCCTTTTCACTGAAATGTGGCCACAGGGTGTCCTGTCTTCTTTTTCTTCTCCTTCTCCTTCTTTTTTAAAAAATGTTTTTTAATTATTTTTGATACAGAGAGAGACAGAGCATGAGAGGGGGAGGGGCAGAGAGAGACAGAGACACAGAACTGGAAGCAGGCTCCAGGCTCTGAGCTGTCAGTACAGAGCCTGATGCAGGGCTCGAACCCAGGAAAGTGAGATCTGTCCTGAGCCAAAGTCGGAGGTTTAACTGACTGAGCCACCCAGGTGCTCCTCTTATTCTTTTAAATTTATTTTGAGAGAGAGGATGTATGAGCAGGGGAGGGGCAGAGAGAGAGGGAGACACAATCTGAAGCAGGCTCCAGGCTCCAAGCTGTTAGCACAGAGCCCAAAGCCGGGCTCGAACCCACGAACTGGGAGATCATGAATTGAGCTGAAGTCGGACACCCAACCAACTGAGCCACCCAGGCACCCCTAGGTCTGGCAATTTAACCCAGAGGAACCTTTAGGTGCTTTCCAGCCCTGCAATTTCTTTTGAAGCCTGCAATTGTTCTGGTTGGAAAATAAAAAGCCCTCTCTGCCAGCAATTAATTTACCAAAATAAACAAGAATTCTGCTTTTCGTGACAAAGACAGTCCCTGAATGGCAATCTTAGGGCCGCCGGATTGCAATTTCCAGTGGGTACAGCCAGAGCGGTTACAGGTTGCAGGTGATTTATCGTGGAGGTTATGAGAAAAGGAGAAAGTGCAGTCAAGAGGGAGTGGAGAAGAGTGTCACCCAGGTCTTGTCCTCATCTCTAACTTCTCTGGCAGCAAGTCTCATTCCCTTGACTCCCCCCCCCTTTTTTTTTTAAACCACAGACGATTCTTGTTTTTCTATTTTGTTCTATTTGGCTTGTTTCCAGCCCTTTCCTGACAAGGTTGTAGCCTGGCCTGCTGCTTCCAAACCATATCACCGCCTGCTGGCACCTCCAAGCACTCATCATTCAGGACTCTTGTCTTCCTACCTTTCACCAGTGGGCTGGTCCTTTCATTAGACTGCTGGTTCTGGGGTAGTTGATCTGATATGTTCTAGAAACACTATTTGTACTGCAGAGCTGCAACCTCACTCTTTCCCCTTCCCTGAAAACCACATGAAGAGGCTCAGATGCATTAGAACATGGATCTGAGAGGTTCAGAGCTCCTGAGCAGCTGGGAAGAATTTGCTCAGGTAGGCAGAGTCAGGGTCTGGGGGTGGAGGCTCTGAATGGCACCAGACAGGGACCATTAGAAATGATGTCAGGGGAGTTAAAAAGCAGCGATTAAGTCTGAGAACATTGTCTCCTACATCTCAGCCCCTGCTGGGAATGAATCCCAATAATCACCGCTAGGATCACCACTGCCACTCCGGAGGCTCCGAGGCTCAGCACACTCCTTTGTAAGGTAGATTAGGAGGGAAAAGAAAGGACCCACCAGGACACAGACTCTGCCAACTTCCTGCTTTCTACTGCCTACCTTTGAGAATTTTGCTTTTCAGGGTTTTTGATCTATTCGGATCCCCGGGATTACCTGGGCTGGACCATGGGCAAGTTTTCACCATGCATGGTTTCAAGTTGCCTAGTGTTAAAAACAGACCCAGTCCTGTCTTCAGGGAGCTCCCAAATTTTTCCTGGAGTCAAAGCAAACACAGATGACAATGGAAACATGCAGACTAATTTCTTTCTAAGCCACAGGAAGTTAAATTCTCTTCTTTGTACTTTCTGCTTTGCATGTCTGTCTTGACTACCTCCCTATTGTCTCCTCCACAATTCCATCGTGAAAGAGCTTGGACACAACACCCCAGGGAGCCTCTTTATTTAGATCCTCTCCAGAGAGACACAGGAGTGGCCCCAACTCTCTTTGGAGGAGTGGGTAGGCAGAGCAATCTTGATAATAAAATCCAACGAACAATTTACAGACTGCACTGAGAGTACGTTGTTTGCTATGGACTCAGTTCAATACTTAATGTTTATTTATTTTTGAGAGAGAGTGTGAGCAGGGGAGGGGCCAGGGGACAGGGGGACAGAGGGCCTGAAGCAGGCTCTGTGCTGACAGCTGATAGCCCAATGTGGGGCACGAACTCACAAACCGTGAGATCATGACCTGAGCAGAAGTGGAGGCTTAACCCACTGAGCCCCCCCACAGGCACCCCTCAGTTCAATACTTAAGGTGCAACTACAGGGCATTGTGCTTGGTCTTTGCAGGAGTGGTAAGCGATAGAAAAACACCAGACAACTATCTTCCTTCTAAAGAGTATATCCTGCATGCATTTCTGATATTGGACTTGTAAAACTTCAATCATACAGAATGCTTTGGAATATAGTTCTTTGAGGTATTAATGCTTCTCAGACTCTTTCACTGAACTATCACTAAAGTCATTAATGTCTTTAAAATCTCATGTGTTTTTATAATCATATGAAATTTATATTCTACTCTATATCAGTATTGGTTTCAATATCAAATGATCCTCCTCTTCCCCAACCTCACTATTAGCAAAGTCTAGTTATAACTGAAGAAGTAGGAAAATGAGACAGGAATCATGTCTTTCAGAGCCCAGCACCCAAAGGACACACGTACTGAGAATCAAGGTAGTAGATATTTAATAATCTAATAATTTAATAAGCCTATGTATTAATTCTCCCTCCTTCCCAAACCACCTCCTAGGTCTGACCTTGCCAGGTGGCCCCACTCTTTCCATTTGTCCTGCCTTGGCTCCCTACTTCTACAAACTTAGAGAGCCTCTTAGTTCTGGGACATTCCTTCTTTTTATGACTTCCTAAGGGGAGGCTCTTCATTTGGTTCTGGCCCCTGTTCTGGAGTAGTGTATATTTGCTATTTGTTTTTGGTTTTGGACCCACAACCAAATTTAGACCCAAGACAAATAGTGACAAAGAAGTCATTTATCATTCCATTAGCTAATTCATTCAAAAAATATTTATTGGACACCTGCTCCTTGGACTGAGAGCTGTTTTAGACACTGGGAATATAGTGAAGAGCAAAAGAGAAATGTTCCCAACCCAGAGGGACACACATTTAATCAAAGAATCATTACAGTATGTAATTCTGAATTGTGCCATGAGGGGGAGAGAACAGGGACTCAGAGGATGCAGAGCAAAGCACTTGATCTGATCTGGGGCAGGTGGTGAGGGAGGGCTTCCCTGCGGCAGAGATGTGAAGGATGAGCAGGGGTTAACTAAAGGAACACAGACCAAGTGAGAAGAGCTTTCTGGGCAGAGGGAAGAGCATGTGTAAGAGTCTCGTGGCTGAGGGAGGGGAACGTAGCCAACATAAGGAACTAAAAGGAGACCAGAATGGCTGGAGCATAGACAGAAAGGAGAAGTAGGTCAGATAGGTTGGGAAGTGGTGGCCAAGATTCTAAAATCCAAACATAATTTGTGCTGGGTGTGTATATGCACTGGGTGCCTGGTCGGGGCATACCTAAATATGCTTACTTAGTTCCACAGTCAATTACATGGGAGGAACTTTAGTTAAACCAAGTTAACCAGCAGTTCAGGAGGAGGTCAATTCACGACAATAAATATTTCAAAACGTCTCAGAAGACAAAGGGCAGGGGTATGTTTGCTGACTGGATGAGAGAAGGGTGAGTGAGGGACGAATAAAAATCGAGAGTGCAGTGTTAGACGTCTCCATTTCTAGTCTGGAGCCTGCGGAGGCTCTGCCTCTTCCAGACCAAATCGCTCTTCCTTCTGGTTGCCTGTGACTGGCATTTGTCCCACCTGTGACTGGTATTGTCCCACTGTATCACAGTGATGGTTTGTTGCTTGCCTCTCCCACTAGACTCTGAGCTACCTGAAGGCAGGGACCTTGTTTAACTCATTCTGACTATGCCAGGCACAAAATAGGGCTCAGTAAGTGTGAGTTGAAAGAAAACATGCTGTCTTGCCCATATTAATTCAGCTAGACTGAGTGGAGATCAGGATGACAGAGTGAGAGGTTGCCTAAGCCTTCTCTACCCTCAGGACTAAGCAAACATTGTTGGAAAGCCAGCTACATTAAACATCTGTTTGGGGGCCAAATCTTAAACTTGTTCTTAGAGTGATCAAATCCAGGACTTTGGTTTTTTTGTGGGTTTTTCTATGTGTGTCCAGTTCATCAAGTCAATAGGAACTAAGCAGGAACACCCAAAGGATGAATTGCTAGTCCTCCTCAATAGCCTGTAATATTATTCTCAGTATGAGTAGATTTTGTATTTCCAAGCTACCATGTGCACACCCATCATTTCCTTTTGTTCATACACCACCTCTGTGAGATAGTCAACTAAAAAAGGCTAAATGATTCATCCAAGGTCACGTGGCAAATCAGTCAGGCCCAGAGGCTTTTCTCCTACATTCGTTGTGCTGCCTTATTCTCTACCCCAGCACTTTGCTTCACCCACCTCGTAATGAGACAGCTCTCAGCAGCCACAGTCTGGGAGAGGCTCTGATAGCCCTTTGGGCCTTGTTTCTGCTGAGCCAGCCCAGGCAGGCTCTGGTGGGAAGCCGAGGTGTGGTGGTGGGGGGGCGGGGAGGGATGTGCCAGGGGCTGCAGGCATATGGCCTACAGAGAAGGGAGAGAGAGATGGATAAACCAGATCCGCTTTCTCTCGCCTTTCCAGAGGCCAGTCAATACGACGTGTGCCTACAGAGCCATCATCGTGACCCAGACAGGAGAAGCCAGGAGCAGTCAGGACGTTTGCTGAACTGAATTGAAGACAGACAGCAGCCAGGAGGGGAGGGGGAGCCCTTTCCTCCCGAGCCCAGGGCCAGGCTGGAGACAAGCTAGTGTTGTCAATGAGTCTTGGACGCAGATGACAGCTGGCTTCTGCAAGATATGAGCCGAGTCCTGGTCCGGAGCTACCCACCCAGGATGGGGCACTACTGTGCCTGCTTCAGGAGAATGGAACCACATCCACCGTTACTCTTCCCGCCCCTTTGGAGACCAAAGCTACTATAGAACTAAATGATCAGATTCAAAACCTAAAGAATCCTGACATTTAATTCATTAAATAACTGCTGAGTGCTGAGTTTGGGGCATGAAAGGGCAGTCTCTGTTCTCAAGATGTCTACAGTAGGAAGGTAACCTGACACACAAAAATTATACATAAAAAAGAATGTGGTTAAGTGTCCTAAAAGAGAGGATTAGAATTTGCCTTAATGAAGGCAAACCACAGGGAAGACTGTTGGAGGGAACATTAGTCTTGAATGACACCTGGAATTAAATTTGGAAGACAAATCCATGGCAAATGCCTGATTGTAGGCCATTGAGCAGTTTCCATGGCTGCAACCTTCTTTTCTTATCTGAAAGGCTAATAATCACCAGGTACTTATTAGAGTTGGGAGAGCTGCACTGAGCACTTTGCATATCCCACCTTGGGTCATCATTAGAACTTCCCCGAGGCAGGTATTCTTATCCTATTTTACAGCTGAGGACTTGAGGCCTTCCGAGGTTAAGTAACTTCCCAAAGTCAATCAAAAGCAAAGAGTCAGAGGTGGGATAGAAACTCAGCTTGTATTTAAGATTTTAAATGTTACGGAAATCTATAGATAACTATGTTCCAAAAGTGAAAATCTCCCCACAGATCCTGGGGAAAATGCTCAGTTGTCCCGTGGAGCAGTGCAAATGTTGAGTGGCATCGCTCTCTTTCTCTGGTGCCAGGCTCCCAGATTCTAAAACTCCCTAGGAGGGGCTCAGACCAACAACAGTAGGCAGACACCAAGATTAGGAGAAAAAAAAAAAAATCTAGGCTGGGCATCTCAGAATTCTGGGAGAGTCAGGTGAAAGTTCCCTGGGCCAAATATGTCTGAGATGGCTTTTAAATCAAAGGTCTTGGTCTTCGTCTCAGTCCTAAGCTCCTCTGCCCCCCATGAATGTTCCTTGCTCGCATAGGTATGATTTGTCTGAGTCCTCTTGCCCATGGTGCCAGAACTTCCCTTCAGTGTCTCAGTAAACTGTTGGTATGACAGAGATTTCAGAGATTAACTAGCCCAATCCCTCGAATGTATACACCACACGTTGACAGTTGTTGTTGGTGGAGCCACTAGGATGCTTTTTTTTTAAAATTTTTTTATTTATTTTTGATACAGAGAGAGACAGAGCATGAGAGGGGGAGGGGCAGAGAGAGGAGACACAGAACCGGAAGCAGGCTCCAGGCTCTGAGCCAGCGGTCAGCACAGAGCCCGACGCGGGGCCCGAACCCACGAACGTGAGATCTGACCTGAGCCGAAGTTGGAGGCTTAGCCGACGAGCCACCCAGGCGCCCCTAGGATGCTTTTTCTTTGTTTCAGTCAAAGGTCGTCTTCCCACTCAACACTGATGTTGGTTATTTCCCTGGATTGCAAAACTCAAAAAAGAATCTTATAACCATTGTGCACATCCGCTGAGACTCTGTCAAACCTCGTCTTTCATATTTTGTTCCACCTGCAGTACCCGTTTGTGGTAGAGGCAAGCAGGTGGGGGGTAGGGGGCAGAGGCAGAGCGGTGCGTTTCTCTAATGCCCACAACAGAGACTGCTGTTGCTGGATGGCCTTCTGCTTCCTCACCTGGAGCCCTCACCATTTCTGCCACCCTCAAGGCCAAAGCAGCCATTCATTTTGTCTGCCAGGCTCCTTACTGGCCTGACCCCCTGGCAGCCAGAGCCAAGCTCCTCCCACCTGTTGGCTGTTTATCTGGGACACAGGAGGAGTGGAGAATGGGCTCCTGTGCAGAGAGGAGCTGAAACTTCCCCTCTCAGAGCCCCCCAGATGAAGGTGGCAGCACTGCCATGTCAGTTCTATCCAAAACCTCATGTTCTTCCTCTCCCCTTGGGAGAGTGAACACCTGTGCTCGATGGCTACCACGGGACAGTGCACAGAGGACAGGTGGGGAGTGCCTGCAGAAAGTGGAAGAAGTCACTGCTCTTCGGTCCCAGTGGTGAGGAGCTCTCCAGGCTCCCTCACCACACTGCTCATCCCCTGGCAGGACTCTCAGCACCTTTGCGGCCCATCTGGGCTCCCCTCTCCACCCTGCCCTCCACTCCTTTTTCGGAACCAAACCCCTGGTTTGGAGAGCATGGCGCGTTCCCATAGCAATGGGCCTTTTAGCTGTTTCCATGGCAACCAACACCCAGACCATTTAGTTGCTAGTCAACTGACAGCTGTAAGTGAATAGGTTTCAGTTTGGAATCTGAGGGATTGGCCAGGGGATTCTCTTCATGGAAAAGGACACAATAACCCCAAATGACACAGGTCCTGTGAGGAGGACTCTTTTAGACAGTATCTGTGGACAAGCAGTGCCACCTTCCACCCCAGGTCACATAACAATGCTCCCCCCACCATTCCCACCACACACACACACACACACACACACACACACAGTACCCCAGGCTTTTAAATCCTCCAAGCTCTTTCCAGTGCTGTGTTCTTCCCACAGGGCCCTTGGGAAAACCACTTGTTCTAGACGACTATCACCTTGGTGACATATCTCACACATAATCCTTTCCTCTGTGTCAGTGCTCTTCCTATGTACCATGACCTTGTCCTCATACTGACCCTTTCCCCCCGAACTTCCAACTGTATTGCTTATGAAATAATCATCCTCGGTAAGCAACCCAGTCACTTAAGTAATATTTGCTTTTTGGATTATCAGACATGAATGGCTAATCCCAGACATTTTCCCTTAGCCTGGACCTCACCTATGTCCAGCCACTCTTCCTACATCTGTGGGTTTCCTCAGAGAACAGACTGTTTCATTAACCTTTGAAGCATAATCAATATCAATCTTAATTGTTTCTTTTAAAAAATTAACTTAGGTTTCAAAACCCAAAACATACAGGATTAGAAATTACTCCACACTTACTGCTTTTCATTAACCTGATGATCTGACTAAATGCTAGGCCTCCCACCTAACCCTCTCCCAAACTGGAGATTACTGGATGTTAGGTTTCTTTTATTCTGTAAGGATGGGTGCTCCTTGTGCTTTTTAAATGACTGGCGTCTGGAATTGTTCTGCCCTGGAATTCATGCAGGAGAGGAGCTCTGTCTAAGCCTCCTGGCTTGCTCAGTGGACTAGAAAAGTATGAGACTGTCACTGGGAAGAGCATGACCTTTCTTATATAGCCTAAGGTTCAGTGTTTCTCAATACTTTAATGACTCAGGAGGTGCCTATGAACTGTCTATACAGAAGCCGACCTTTCAAACTAATCCCCCCATGGGAGCCCTACCTGGCTCACCGCCGCAGGCTCCGTGTAGCCTCACAGTGGCTGGTAAACAGTTATAAGCCGTTGCATTACCTTTCTGCTTTGACTAAAGGGTATACACTAACTGAACTGCTTTTCTCCTGTCTTCTTTTAACATAGGAGGTCATGAGTACAAAATGCAGGGCAGGGAGCTGTGAGCCTTGAAGGCATTTGGTGACACGGGCAGTCTTCCGGGAATAAGGAGAGAGCAGGCATACGTGAGAACGGAGCTTTTCCAGGAAGCTCAGAAAGTTCCATGAAGAGGATAGGCTCATTTTTCTGAGGTGACATATCATCACACCTCAGATTGAACCTTCTGATTTTCCCTGCTATTTCTTGATGAGGAACAAGGTCTACCTCCTACAATAATAGCTAATATTTAACAAGTCAGGGGTCATTCTAAGTGTTTTACATGCGGCATCTTACTTAGTCCCCAAAGCCCTGCTGTCATTGTCCCTATTTAACAGATAAGGAAACGGAAGAACAGAGAAGTTAAAAATTTGAAGACTGCACTGGAGGTCCTATTAATTGGTGAAGCCAGGATCCGACTACTGGCAGTCTGAAGCCAGAAACCACTGCAGTTAAGCCCCTTTGGAATGGTCCAAGCTGATAGACACAGAGTCCAGCATGGGGAGACCCATGAGTGGGCTGACCCTCTACACACAATGTGATAGGACACAGTATCCAGGTATAGAGGACAGTGCTTGAATGGCTCTGGGAATTAACTGGTAAGTCTTGGCAGCTGATAACTTTATTCCTGATCTATGGCTGTCCCCTGGTGGTTTTCCTGGGAAACTCACAAGCCAAGGAAATCCAAAGCTCTAGTGAAGTTACTGGGATGAAGTGAGCTGGATCAAATGGCTTACTTGCTGTATAAACACCCCAATCTAAAAGAGATGGCTTGGGGCGCCTGGGTGGCTCAGTCAGTTAAGCCTCCGACTTCGGCTCAGGTCAGATCTCACGTTCGTGGGTTCAAGCCCTGCATCAGGCTCTGTGCTGACAGCTAGCTCAGAGCCTGGAGCCTGCTTCCAGTTCTGTGTCTCCTTCTCTCTCTGCCCCTCCACCTCTCATGCTCTGTCTCTCTCTGTATCAAAAATAAATAAAACATTTAAAAAAAAAATAAGAGATGGCTTTTTGAGGTCCACATTACCCAACTCACTTGTGAATAGGGTTGTGATCCCTGTGACCGCTAGAAGCTGATTGACAGCGCGTTGATTAAAGCAGGCAGCAAAATATATGGCCCATATATTTTGAAGTGCAAATACTTTGCATTTCCAAAACAGGAAACTTCAAGACTTAATTCGCTTGGCTATTATTTGCCACAACTTCTCGTTTCATTTTTAAGCTTCTAGGCTCTCCTCATGGTGAAAGATTCCCAAAGGACTAGTGTGCTTCATGGCAGCTTGTAGCCTCCAACTCCCTGCCCCTTCCCGTCCCCATTTAGTTCCCTTGACCTTTCACATGTTCTTATTCAATTATGTGGTGTTTGCTTTCACTGCTTCATTCAAGCGCATCTGGTGGTACCGGAGAGTGCAAAATAAAGCAAAAAGTAAGGTCATTTTGTGTAAAATAGGTAAAGTCTCCTTGGGCAGAAAAGGAAGAAAAGGCAGTTTCTGAAAGACTCTACTGCACTCTGGGACCATGGGACCAGGGGGTCCACCTTCCACAGACCTGGGGGAAAATACTGCCTGAAAGGAGCAGGTGACCACTGCCAATATGCAGAACACAAGACTGCCAAGTTTTTATTTATTCAAAGGGACATTGCCAGGTGCATAAAGAGGCCACAGGTTAATGTTGTTAAAAAAAAGAAAAATCAAACATCTGTTAATCAAGTGTTGCATTTAATGAAAATCACCTAAGACAGAAAAGGAGCTGGGGTAACCGCAGACAACTGTCCATTCAGAGTGGAGTTTCTGTCGTTGAGCGCCTCCCCTCCACCGAGCTGCTGGGCCCCACCGGCCAGCAAGTCACTACTGTTGAAGCAGAAGACCAGCAGGTGCTGTTAAGAGTCAGCAGGCTCGCTGGCCCGACGCACTGAACTCAGTGAGGCACTTGGAGATGAGGAACTTGCAGATGTAATACCCCAGTTAGGTGGGGGGCGGGGGGGGGGGGTTTGGAAACCCTCCTCCGCTGCGAGGGCCGATAACCCAAGGGCAGGTTATCCAATAGCCCGAAGCAGCCTCATTCGGGTCCTGACTGGCTGGACCTTTCTTTTTCCAATGCCAAAAAATACTGAAGACAATTAAATCCATGCCTATCCCTCTCTCTCTTCTCTTCTTTTTTCTAACCCTTCACCAAAGATATTACAAGGGCAATAGTTCTGAGCTCTCAAGAAATAGGGTCTGGAACCTTCTGGAGGCTGAGAGGCACAACACAGCTGTGTTGAAATCCCTTTTATTGAGGTTAGACTTGACTTCTGCCCTCCCTCCACCCGTTGCTTTCTCACCCCCAGGCAACATGCTGGCACCAACGCCTCTAGTCTTCAATCTGCACTGGGATTTCCCAGCAGAAGAGACTCCGGTCTTTGTCATCCAGAAGCTCCCACTTCACCACCACTTTTATCTGGAGAAAGAGAAAAAGAATTGGGAAAAATGGAAGCAGGACCTCAACTCAATCTAGAATTGGTTTAACTATGAATCCTAGTAACAAACTGCCTAATGCCTTAGACTTTTTTTCTTGAATCATGTCGTCACGAAGGCCACTTGGGAGATGTGCACAGCCTGTGGTCTTCAACTTAAAAGAGCAAGCCAAGCTCACACCTAGGATTTGGTGTTAGGACCACATACTAACCTCGTTGACTCATCAGACATAATTCCTAAAGCATTCCTTTCCCTCTTAGATCAATGGTACATAATGAAGCCTTGCATGGAAGATACTTTTACATTTAAACAATTTCTTATGTACTTGGCAATCTGATCTAGCTTTTTCCAAGGGTAACCATGAAGAAGAGAGTAATGTTACTCTTAGGTATAACAAAATACCTTGTTACTTGTTAGCTGAAAATGTCAGAATACAAATGATGTCCAAAGAAGTTTATGAGTATATGAATAGTTTCAGGAACAATGATGCTTTGTAGCAATAGAGCTTCAGTTAACTTCTTTAAACTTTTTTTTTTTTTAATAATATACCTCGTTAAAATCTCTGCTTGGACTTGTTACATTATGAACTGTTCCTTCTAATTCTTAAAAAAAAATCATTGCAAATTTTCTAGTCCTTTCTTATGTAGAGAATTAGCTTACTTGTAATTAGTTACTACCTCTAATTTGTACTCAAATGTTTCTTCACAACTCAACATTTGAGTGACTGTGACCTGCACCTCGGAACTTGTAAGTTTTCCAAGACTAGCACACATTAACTACTGTTTCACTTAGTGCTTAAATTAACATAGTTTAAGATGTTTTTCAAATGAAACGTAATTCACACAACAATAGCTACCATATAGGAAGTGCCCATGATGTATAAGGCCCTAATTAGATTCTCTGTGTAAGTGACCAAGGCTCAGAAATGCCTGTGACTTTATAGATAACTCTGCAAATTAATCAATAACCTGTCCCTGACCTGTAGGGTCTCTTATATCCCTTAAACACAGACTCCCTCTATTAGAGTCTCTTTGGAATGTTCTTTAATTACTTGCCATTTCTAGAAAACAAATGGCTGGATTGCTCCTGGATTCTACTTGATTTCCTTTCAAAATATTCAGTTGTTTGTTTTCCTTCATGGAAAAAAGGAATCCGATTACTTCTTCCATTATTATTAGGATTCATATCTTTAATACAGGCCCATTCCAACAGGTTCTACCTCACACGTGTGTGGTAGAAAAAGAAGTAGGGATAGCAGAGTAAGCCAAAGGGGAAGGCAGGGGCTGGGGGGATAGAGGGCAGAAAGAATTGTGTGGGAAAGTGACCTCTCTGCTATGGAGTTAGCAAACTACTGCTCTTGTTAAGAGGTTAATGGAGAAATCAGGATTTCTTTATAACAACTTGACATCTTGAACTATTTGATACCTGCCTAAAATCTTTTAACAGTGCACAAGTTTTGGGGTCACAAGGCCCAGCCCTAGATCTAGATGTAATATTTCTTAGCGCAGTGGATTCTGTTCATTTTGCTTAACATTGGAGGCTCACATTTCTTCATTTGTAAAACAGGGGTAATACTGCCTCGGCAAAGGGGGGTCATGAGAATCCAGGAAAATACTGTATATCAATATGGCATCATGAGCCCAGGCTAATGATGAGGTGACAAAGAACAAAGGGACACGGGGAAAAACACCTGCCCTACCTCGTGATTCCTACCACTCAAACTCATCTTGCCCCTGAGCTTCTGCTTCTTCATCACAGAGAGATGAAGGACGCCTACCCAGTCTCTTCTTCCTGCCCCCTCTCCTCAGATTTCTCATCTAGTCGCAAGGCTACCACTGTCCTGAACAACAGTGTCACTTACAGAGGGGTATTCATTCTTCACAGGTAGTTTATTCAGGTAGCTGTAGGTCTTGTCTTTTTGGATGGGACAGTTGATTCCACTCTTACAACCATCAGGCTCAGGGATGGGAAAGGGAACTGGTAAGCCCATCACGATTCCGTGCACCACAGCTTTGCTTTTCTGAGATGCAATATCTAAGAGGAAAGAAAGAGACTGAGATGGTGAAGGGGACAGCTCATTTCTAAACGTGAAGTAAAAGATGCAGATACGTTCTCAAGCAATGGCATTGCTATGATAGCAAATCATAAAGTCTGTACTTCTTTTTTTCTTTTTTTTAAAAAACATTTAATTATCTGAGAGAGAGACAGACAGGCAGAGCGCGAGCAGGGGAGGGGCAGAGAGTGAGAGAGAGACACAGAATCCGACACAGGCTCCAGGTTCTGAGCTGTCAGCACAGAGCCCAATGCAGGGCTTGAACCCACAAACCATGAGATCCTGACCTGAGCTGAAGTCAGACACTCAACTGACTGAGCCATCCAGGCGCCCCATAAAGTCTGTACTTCTTAACTCCTAGAGTCTACTGCTCTTTGTAGTTACGCTTAGTACCTCTCCGAATGCTACAGAATAAGTATGTGCTCTAAAAAAAAAAAAAAAAGCAACTAAGAGGGCTGTTTTCTTTGCTCTCGACCCCACTTGCTCTTTCTTGCCTGTTACAGTTCCTCAGGAGAATCCGAGCTACCTGGATAAATAACTTTATCCAACACAGTAACCGAGTTTTTTGGGCAGTAAACTTTCGGTTTACTAATTACATCAACTTCCGCCAGAGTGTATGGTGTATCTTATACAATGTTTTAGAGTTTAGAGTTTTAGAAGATAGGTCACTGAATTCTCAAATGCCCTGCTCACAGGATTCCTTTAGAAAAGAAGAACCAAGAGGCACTTGGGTGGCTCTGTTGGTTAAGCGTCCGGCTCCTGCTCAGGTCATGATCTCACAGTTTGTGGGTTCGAGCCCCGCATTGGGCTCTGTGCTGACAGATCAGAGCCTGGAGCCTGCTTCAGATTCTGTGTCTCCCTCTCTCTCTTTCCTTCCCCACTCAAGCTCTGTCTCTGTCTCAAAAATAAACATTAAAAAATATTAAAAAAAAAAAAAAAAGAAAAAAGAAAAGAAGAACCAAATGGAAAGGAATCTCCAAAGAAATGCAATAACCCTTTAGAAACTGGGTAAGGTTTGAAAGATGAGGTACAGCTCTTGCTCTCCTCTACCCTCCATATCACAAGATGGGCAGGAGGAATAAATGCAATACCAGGGTTATCAGCTGTTAGGGTGTGAGTTTGAGCCCCATGTTGGGTATGCGGGTCACTTTAAAAAAATCTAAAAAGAAAAAAAAAAGAAGGTACATTTTTGGTTTGGAATGATAGAGGGGATAGGGTATCATCCAGGAGACAAAATAACTCTAGTATTTAATGCTGTCTTCAGGCTTAAGAAAAGGAGATGACAGGAACTTTGAGATTTCTTATTAGACTGCCCTATCTAGGTCCATGGGATAGAAAATGAGTAAAGGATTTAAGGTTGATACCCTTTCTAGAAATAAAGATTTTGCATTTGTCTAGATTCCTAGGAAGCTGAAGGTGATGAATGTGGTACCAGAAAGCAACAAGTTCCAATAATATTTCTTTACCTTGAGGAAGGAAGCTCAGATTTTTTTCCTTGGGTCCCAGATGAATTCCCTAAATCTTAGAGAGGCGAAGTCTGAGCTTTGCAGAAGCTGGAAGGGAGGTCACAGACTTCCTGACTGCAACTCCCCTCCCCCATATCCCCATGCCCATTCCAACATGTGAGACTGACGGTATGCTTTGAAATGAAGGCGAGAGCCACCTTTACTTACTACTGGTGAAGGTGACATTGACACTGTAAGACTGGCCTTTGTGCAGTTTGCAGGGCTGCGTGGGGCATGGGCTCACGTTCAGTTCCTTTATAACTCCAAACCCAGAACCTGTGAAAAAAAAGAATCATAAATTGGAATAGGAGGGAAAAGAAACTGCCTATGCTGTCCCCTGACAGGAAGGTGCTCTGCTCATCAGGAAACTCTTCATATTCCATGGGAGAAGGGGAATTAAGAAAATCCGTTAAGTATATGAAGCCAGCTTCCCTCCTCTATATCCTGGCGGGACTACACCAGGGAACGTTATGCTCACCCCTCCTTCCACCCCCACGTAGGATTTAAAGCAGCATACATATGGCACAAGTGATGGTTCTGGCTTCAGTGCTGCTGTTCACACAGTTCAAGACTGGCTGTTCTGTAGCTGCCCTCCCCCACTTTCTCCCAACCCTGTCCTGGTATGGAGCCAAGCTGGTGGTCTCTGAGCTTTGAACACCCCTACTGGTGAAACCCATTTAAGAATGCATCTGCAGTAAATGGTTGTACCCTCCACTTTATAAATGTGGTCTTTAAGATAAGTGTCTCTAAGACAGGGTATGTGTCTTTTTGTAAAAATTTCAGTCGAAATAAAGACAAAAGTGCTGTTTGTCCCCCATAAATGCTTGACCCAAACAGGTTAGCCAAAGTCTTTAAAACTCCCGCTGCCACCTCTGGGCCCCTGAAACTGGCAGCCGAATGGACAGAATGCAAGCAAACTGCCTGGTAACACCACTTACAGCAAGAAAAGCCTAAGCTCTACCATTCAGCCATCACTGCTCTGGGACCTGACACCTGGGTTTGCAGTCTCATTGGCTCTGTTACTCACTACGAAACCTCAAAATGAGACATTTCACCCCTCTGGGGATAACAGTAATGCCTCATAGAGTAGGGGAGCTCACACACATGAAGCTCTCAGATTAAGTGTTTGCAACGGGGTAATGCCATGTATGTTTATTTTATCATCACATCGGGATCCAGTCCATGAACTTAATCTAGAATAGTTGCTGCGGGTGGGTTAGCAAGTTCCTTTTCATGCAAAAGGTGGGCCTCTCCTCTGCAGTCATCAGGTTGGCTCAGCCCCTGCGATATGAAACGAGAAGCTCATGTAGATGTACTTGGCTTTCTCAGCCTGTGCCTGCTCTTGGGTGGAACAGTTGCATCCTGCTGACCAACACTCCTCCAGCTAGGTGTGTAAATTCCTTGCGGTCCCCCATCTCCCTGCTTCTTTCAAGGCTGGGTCATGTGATCTAGTAGGACCCAAGTGAAGAGCAGTACTTGTAGCTCCTTCATCCAGTTTTACTGACAAGAGGTTCTCGGACTTCCAATGTCAACAGAACAAACTCCTCAGTCCTAACTGGCAAAAAATAGCAAAACCAGTTTGGTTGGCCCCATTTTTCACTTGAGGAAATACTGCTCCAGGGGAAAGGGGTCAGAGAGTGGAACTCAAAAATCTTTTGATGTGGGCAATGAAGTTTACATTGTTATTTCCCAATCAAAAGTAAATTGCTAATCTGTAACTGAAACCCTCCCTCTCTTCCTTAAGAAGTATTTGCTGTAGGTGTATGTCTGCTCTTTTCATAGGACAATAACTAGAATTGGTTTCCTTAGTTTTTTTCCCCTAATGTTTATTTTTGAGAGAGAGAGAGAGAGAGAGAGAGAGAGAGAATGCTCACATGTGGGGGAGGGGTAGACAGAAGAGAGAGAGAGATGCGATGAGGTGCTCCCTCGAAATCAAGTGTGAGGTCATGCATGCCCTGAGCTGAAGCCATCCACCTAACCGACTGAGCCACCCAGGGACCCCTCACCACTTTTTTAAATGTTAATGTTACCACTGAAACCCAAAGTGGTTCACAGACACCCACTAACTTCCTTCCGCTTACTAGCTGTGAGACTTTGGTAAGTCGGGCCACCGGGTGGCTCAGTTAAGGGTCCAACTTCAGCTCAGGGCATGATGTCACAGTTTAAGAGTTCGAGCCCCGAGTTAGGCTCTGTGGGGACAGCTCAGAGCCTGGAGCCTGCTTATGGTTCTGTCTCCCTCTCTCTGCCCCTTCCCTGCTTGCTTTCTCAAAAATAAACATTAAAAAAAAGCGAGAAAACTTGGGGAAGTTACTCCTCCGTGCCTGTTTTCTCCTCTGTAAAACACATCCTGAGGGTTGGATGAATTAATAAATATTGTGTCTTTATCCAAATTCGGCCACTAAGTTTAACGGGGGAGGGGGGGGGATATACAGTAATTTGAGGTGATAATAGCATCTTTCAAGTGCTACTAGTTTAGTGGAACAGCATTTGCTAAGTATTATTAGGCCAGCAGTCTCATTCCTTAATCGGTCCTGTCCCTTAGCCTAATTTTGCTTTTGCCTCAAAATCAATTGATGACATAGTGGAAAGAGCATTTATTCTCTTACTTTTTCTTTTAAAAAACTTTTTTAATGTTTATTTTTTAGAGAAAGAGCATGAGTGGGGGAGGGGCAGACAAAGACACACAGAATCTGAATGTTCCTTCCAGCTCACAAATTTTATAGAAAGTCTCCTTTCATTTATCATTACACCTTTCCACGTCAGAAAAAGTTCTGCTAGAATAATTAATTCTATAGACTTGACTGAACGAAAAAACTCACAATTTCGTAGAAGCCCCTGCTGTATTTCCCAACAAAGATCCCTAGCACAGCGCCAAGAGCGGGGTGTGGGTGCGGGGGGTTATGTGTCACAAGCTGTGATGAGTAACATGAGTTTTATAGAAAGGAGGAAAAAGTGATTAAGAATCCCCAAATTATATAGCACAAAGGAAGCGGTAACGCAATAAATCATGAAAAGGAGAATTGACTTTTGACTTGTCAGCAAAAGGGAAATTAGGAATAAAAGAAAACGGAGTAGCGAGGGAGAGGTCATCCAAAGATCCAAGGCAAACATAAAGTTCTGTGCCCCTCACGCCCCGCGGAGCATTGGGACCTTCAGTTGTCTGCCGCCCTACAAACTTTAGAAAACTTCAGCAAAAGGCCCACCTCCAGGACATTGTCCAGGGACCCCCAAAAACGCGTCCCAGGACGAGACAAAGTTGTGAGCCACTGGGTTTGCCGCCCGCATCTTCTCCCCAACCGCAGCCCCCTCCAGCCCACTCTACGCTGGGTCCGAGGCTGAGCCTGGCCGCCCGAGGGACCTGGCCAACCCCGCCGGGGGACTCGGCGCCGGGTTCCGGCGGGGGCTCCCGCAGAGCGCGCGGGAATCTCGGACTGGCTCCGGCTCACCGCAGTCCTTGAAAGACACAGGTTCGGCCAGGGCGGAGGCGCTGAGCGCCAGGAGCACGAACGCGACGGCCAGGAAACGCATCGCAGCTGAACAGGTTCCAAGGGCGAGGAAGAAGAAGCGACCGCCTCAGTCACAAGATAAACGTGCCCGGGCGGGCCTGGGGAGGAGCCAGGTCGGGCGACTCCCACCAACAACCGGGGCCGGGACCGCCCGCGCTCCGCCCCCGGCTCCAGAAAGCCAAGCTCTGCTCCTTACCGCTAGCTCCGCCCACCTCGTCAGCTCCGCCAGCCGGTAGGCTTGGATCCATCTCCGCCCCGTCCGGCTCCTTTCTCCGGCGCTCCGCCCCGATATTGCCAGCTTCCGTCCTGGGAGCATTTCTAGCCAATCAAATCCTTTTTTCTCTACCATCACCCAATAAGTGTGCTCGGAGGCGGGGTCACCGTGGGTCCGGTCTCCGGAGGCCCAGGTGGAGGAGGGATTTGAGGTGACGCGAGGGGCGGAGTTTGCGGAGGAAGATGGCGGCGGCCCGTGGGTTATCTCTAACGGCCGTGGCCCTGAGGATGGTCGCTCCCTGGGCAACGGGCAGGTACCAAGGCTACAAAGGCACCTGGAGAGGGTGTTAGGTTCCGCGCCTTCAGGACTAAGTGGGAAACTAAGGCCTGCGGGGGAGGCGAGGGTTTGGCGTGAGGCAGTCCAGGTGCAGGTCATCAGGTGCCCCTCTGCTCCCAGGCTCATCTTCCTCCTTGCGCAGCAGGCTCCTCGCGGCCTCTCGAGGGCCTCAGGCTCGTCGGAAAGCGTCGTCCTCCAGCCCCGAGGCTGGAGAAGGGCAGATCCACCTCACCGACAGCTGCGTCCAGGTAGGAGGCCGGACTCCTGGGGCGGGGGTGGGGGCGGGAGGGCAGGCGTGCGGGGACTTGCCCTTGGCTCACTTTGTTCCTCCCCTTGCCTGGCATTCTTGATCCCCCTTCCTGCATTTCAGAGGCTACTAGAAATCACCGAAGGGTCAGAATTCCTCCGGCTGGAGGTGGAGGGAGGCGGATGCTCCGGATTCCAATACAAATTTTCACTGGATACAGTTATCAATCCCGACGACAGGCAAGCGAGGAAGGGAAGGGGTGGGTCCTCAGAGAATGTGGGTGGGATAAAAGTGCACATTTATTTCAAATTTAAGAGGTTTGATAAGAACGCCTAACATCACCCTTCTGGCACAGTGAGGATTTGTTGTCATGCTTCAAAATAACTATGTTGTAGGAAGAAAATGGGCCTGCCGGCGTCCCTAGTGGGATTGGCGAGGGGCTGGACTAGATTTCAGGCCTAAATCCCTAACCGTTTACCAGTATTCATTCCATTGGTTCTTTTTGCCTGAGAGAAAAGCAGACTTGTTAGAGGTAATAAGGAATGCTTCCTCTGTACTTATAACATTTTTTAACATTTATTTTCTTTTGAGGGAGAGCCAGATTTCAAGCAGGGGAGAGACAGAGAGAGGGAGACACAGAATCCAACGCAGGCTCCAGGCTCTGAGCTGTCAGCACAGAGCCCCACATGGGGCTTGAACTCACAAGCCGTGAGATCATGACCTGAGCCGAAGTCAGAGGCTTAACCAACTGAGCCGCCCACTGAGGCGTCCTATCTGTATTTCTAAAACAGAATGTGCACCTCCGGGCTCCGAGGGTGTAGTGGTTTCGGTGTTTATGATAGTCATTAATGTCTTCCTCCTGTCTTTTCAGGGTATTTGAGCAGGGTGGGGCGAGAGTGGTGGTTGACTCTGATAGCTTGGCCTTCGTGAAAGGGGCCCAGGTGGACTTCAGCCAAGAACTGATCCGCAGCTCATTTCAAGTATTGAACAATCCTCAAGCGCAGCAAGGCTGCTCCTGCGGCTCGTCCTTCTCTGTCAAACTTTGATGCGACCACAGGTGACCCAGAGATCGCTACCACTGGTGCCAATTTGAGCCTGGCAGTAGAATTCTAGAGGTTTCCTTCCAATCACGTCCTTCTTTCAGTTTTTCCTCTTCGGTCTAGGAGTGTTGTGGTTTGCCACTGTAATTTTCAGAATGTGAAGCTTTTACTCTTGATTTAATTTCCCTCACGCAGTTCTAAGGCCAAGCGTCTAGATGCTGTAATCTAAGATCTGCTACCTTGTCGAAGCTCACCCTGGATAATCTGTAGAACCTTCAAGGCTCCAGAGTTTGGAGTTGCTTCTCTGGCCCTCTGAGCGGCTTGTACATTGTGTATAGCTCTGTATAACAGCTTCATTCTGAAGAAAGTCCTTATTGCGTTCTGGATCAGGGTCACAGGTCGGGTAGCTTGAACACTGATTACTAGGTTAGAGAGGAGGAGAAAGGCTGTGTTCTCTTTTTCATCTCACCCTTCCTGAATGTGCTAGTGACATCCTTCTTTTTCTTGTCTTGTCTGTCATTGACATCCTTATTTTCTTTGCAGCCCGTTCTCCATTTCCCATTTGTTAGGTAGATACATTTTCCTTTCTTACTCCTCACTCTGCTAAGTTCACAAAACCAGTAGCCCATCACCCAGGAAACTTGGATCTAATCCCCACTGATAACCTGAATCATTTGAAAAATAGGCCCCATACTCCAAGCTCACACAGATATTTCAAGATTTTGTGATCATTCAGGGACTGATAGGTAGCTGATAGGTGTAAAATGTCTTTGATCTCATGTACAGCAGGAAGTGGTCCCTGTGTTGGCATGGATAATGGATAGTTAGGGATTTTCTTTTAGGTTGGATTACCAGATAAAATGGAGGATGCCCAGTTAAATTTGAATTTCAAATAAACAACACATAATTTTTAGTATAAATGTGTCCCAAGTATTCCCAATTTTTAGTATAAGTGTGTTCCCAAATAAATATGAGGCATATGTATACTAAAAATTATGTATTGTTTATTTGAAATTCAAATTTAATTGGGCATTGTATATTTTTTTAAAGTTTATTTTGAGAGAGAGAGACAGAGTGAGTGGGGGAGGGGCAGAGAGAGAGGAAAAGAGAATTTCAGGCAGGCTCCACATTGTCAATGTGGAGTCTGGTGTGGCGCTTGAACTCACAAACCATGACCTAAGCTGAAACCAAGAGTTGGACACTTAACCGACTGAGCCACCCAGGCTCCATGGGCACTGTGTATTTCTGTTTGTTAAACCTGGCAACTATATTTAGGGTCACTGAAAGAAAAAAAGCTTTTTTTTTTTTTTTTAAGTTTTGTTTATTTATTTTGAGAGAAAGAGCATGAGTTGGGGAGGGAAAGAGAGAGAGGGAGAGAGAATGCCAAGCAGGCTCTGTGCTGACAGCTCCATCTCATGAACCATGAGATTGTGACCTGAGCTGAAATCAAGAATCTGGCGCTTAACTGACTGAGCCACCTGGTGCCCCAAAGAAAGCTTTTTAAGCCACAAATTCCAACGAATTTTAAAGTACTTGTTTGGGTATGGCACTTAATTAGGCCACAGAGCTAGAAATAGTGTGGCATGTGTGACAGGGCTGGGGGAGGTGGAACTGCATGGACAGACAGCTAAAAAAAGAAATACCACTACCATGACAAGTGATTTATTAATGCTCATGTTGGGAAAACCTCAACCAAATGGATTATGGAAGAATTATTGGTTAAACCCTTGTTTTCCTCAAGAGCCTAAAAGTTTGTTATAGCAAAAACTTGCATTTCTGGACTGGATTGGAATTCAGGACATTCAGTAAAAGAATTTACCATTAAGAAGGGAAATGCAGAGTTTAGAGACAGAAAGTACCTGAGACAGAAGCTTAGGTACTTAAATTTTCAATATGGGGAAACCTAGGGTTTGGAGGAAGCAAACCTAATGTGTGTACAAAGAGGAAACCAGGGGAGGCTCAGAACCTCAGCTTTCTTGGCAAATTTCCATGGAAGGAGGCAGAAAGCAGCATATTATAGGAGCCTCTGCGTAGCTTTACTAAGACATCTAAAGATGCTGCCAATACCTGGGCCTGATAAAATTTTCATCCCAAACTAAGTTTTTCGTTCTCTTTAAAAAGAGATTCTGCTACATTTTATGTGTTAGAGCCTATTCTTTTAAAGAGTACACATTTTCAAAACTTTTTTTAATGTTTGTTTTTGAGAGAGAGAAAGAGAGTGTGAGCAGGGGAGAGGCAGAGAGAGAGGGAGACACAGAATCTGAAGCAGGCTCCAGGCTCCAAGCTGTCAGCACAGAGCCCCATGTGGGGCTTGAACTCACGAACTGTGAGATTATGACCTGAGCCAAAGGCGGACGCTCAACCCACTGAGTCACCCAGGGGTCCCAAGAGTACACATTATTTTTATTTATTAAAAAATTTTTTTTAACGTTTATTCATTCTTGAGGGACAGAGACAGAGTGAGAGTGGGGGAGGGACAGAAGGAGAGAGAGACACAGAATCTACAGCAGGTTCCAGGTTCTGAGCTGTCAGCACGAGCCAGATGTGGGGCTTAAACCCATGAACTGTGAGATCGTGATCTGAGCTGAAGTCAGATATTTAACCGACTGAGCCACCCAGGCACCCCTATTTTTATTTATTTTTAAAAGGAAGCTCTATGCCCAACATGGGGCTTGAACTCACAACCCAGAGATCAAGAGTTGCATGTTACACTGAGCTAGCCAGGTGCTCCATGATTTGGTGATTTTAAAACTGATGTGAGCATATGCAAGGTAGCTTTAGTTGCTAAATAAACCATTCAATTGCAGTGGTCAGTTACACAGGAACAGAGTCCTTAGAATGCCTGTATGGAAGTACCTGCTGTTAATGGGAGAATTGAAATTCTGTGTTTGGTAGAAATCACCTCACTTTGTTATACTGAGAAAGCCTCATGGGAAAATCTGAAGTAATAAGAAGTCTCCATTGGAGTAGGATGACGTAAAAATTTTAAGAGCACAGGGCATAGAGAAATGATAGCATGAAGGGGACAGTGGGTGATTTGCTTGGAATAAATAGTCAGCATAGTAAAATGGGTTTAGGGTCTTTTGCAGGCCCCCCCCTTAAAAAAATTTTTTTTTTCAATATTTTATTTAGTTTTGAGACAGAGAGATTCAGAGCATGAGCGGGGAGGAGCAGAGAGAGAGGGTGGCACAGAATCGGAAGCAGGCTCCAGGCTCTGAGCTGTCAGCACAGAGCCCGATGTGGGACTTGAACTCACGAGCGTGAGATCATGACCTGAGCCGAAGTCGGAGGCTTAACCGAGTCACCCAGGTGTTCCTTGCAGCCCTTTCTGACCAGATGCATCTTTCTGGGAAGGAGTAAAGACCGGCAGATAGTTTCACAAATTTTGTGTACTGTGCAAATTCATTTACGAAAACTTGATACTCTTCTATTACCCATTGGAAGATATTTTTTTGCTTCCCCATTACGTTCAAGGGGAAAGGCCCTGTGTGTTGCAGAATTGGTTTTATTTACGCAGGTTAGTGTCTGGGGCAGCATGTCGCACTGTTGCTGTAGCAAGACTTAATGCAAGAACCAAAGACAAGGGAGCCCTGCATCTGCTTTATGTTGTAAATCTGCTTTATGGTGTTGGCTCAAAAGAGGGAGCCTCTTGGTCAACATCTAGATCTTACCTTGTGGAATCATACTTTTTAGTTGTGTGATTGCTGGTGACTAGTGGTATGTAAACTGTAGGTGGCCCACCCACCCTTAGTTTCTTTGTGTGGAAATGTTGACTGATTGTAAGGGGTTAGGAGAAAACAGGTTTAGAAGTAAGAGATTAGGAAGAGCTACTAGAGTAGGTGTCAAAGAAGAATTTTCTATATTCTTTTTCTTCTAAGAATTGTAATCCATTCTTTTGGTCTTCTGTTACAAAGCATCAAACGGAGGGTTGACATTTGGTAGGAACATCTTATATTGAGAAGTGCACAGCGCTGATCACATGGCGTAGCCCTCCCTTGAGTGCTGGCCAGGAGCGGGCATCAGGCTGCTGGTAGTGGGCAGGGCCTGACGCTGTCCAGTGCAACAGAACTATGGTTTGCATGTTTGTCTCAAAGGCAGGAAACTCCTCTATTTTTCTAGGTAGCTGGCATTGGTGTATTTAGGTTGCTCTTTTTTTTTTTTTTAATGTTTTATTTATTTTTGATACAGAGAGAGACAGAGCATGAGAGGGGGAGGGGCAGAGAGAGAGGGAGACACAGAATTGGAAGCAGGCTCCAGGCTCTGAGCTAGCGGTCAGCACAGAGCCTGACGCGGGGCTCGAACCCACGAACGTGAGATCTGACCTGAGCCGAAGCCAGAGGCTCAACCGACTGAGCCGCCCAGGCGCCCCTAGGTTGCTCTTTTAAAATCCCTGTTTTCCATCGCTTCTCGGCCTTTTGGCTAAGATCAAGTGTAAAATCCCTGTTTTCCATTTCTCCACTGAAATGCTGCAGGGCTGTTTAAAGGAAGTTTGCTTTAAGAAATTTTGAAATAATTATGTGGCTTTAATTGTCAGATAGGTACACAAAGAAGGGAGCATTTAAGTGGTCTATAGCCAGCAGCTATATTTAAAAATATTTTATTTTTTTGAAAAGGTAATACATATGGTACAAAATTCAAAAAGACATAAAAGGGGATATACAGTGAAAAGTCCCAGTCCTCTAACCATCTACCCTGTCGCCCTCCCCAGAAACCACTGTTGTTTCTAAGAATTTACCCTACAGGTATGATCCATAGATGTAATGTGAAATAACATACAAGAATATTCATTACAGCATTACTTATAAATAGCAAGAGATTGGAAACATCCAATAGGGGACTGATTACAAATTATGATTTATACATTCAGTGGAATAGCATACAATAATAGAATGAGACAACTCTTTATGTGAAAATACGGATTAAGTGAAAAAAGCAAAGTGCAGAACAGCAAGCATAGGGTGGTCTTTGTGTTTGATACAAGGAAATCCATGTATGTGCATGAAGTTCTTCTGGAAGGGTGAGCAGGAAGGTGAGGGTTGAGAGGAGGCACAGCGCCAGCAGGTGTCCTGACCAGTGGCAAGAAGTTCTCTGAATGGTGGGCTGTGAGGCAGAGTGGCGCGGATGAGGTAGCAGATACCAGCTCTCTACTTAAAAAAAGTTTTTTTTCTTTTATAGTTTATTGTCAAGTTGGTTTCCATGTAACATCTGGTGCTCATCCTGGCAAGTGCCCTCCTCCATGCCCATCACCCTCTTTCCCCTCACCTCCTCCCCCATCAGCCCTCAGTTTGTTCTCAGTTTGTGCCTTCCTTCCTCTCCTGAACTGTTTTCCCCTTTCTTTAGATAAATAGCAGCATATGTTAATCTTTATTATAAAACCTTCTTTTCCCCCTTAGTCTGGTTTGGGTTTCTGATCAAGGCATTTAGAGCCACTTTCTGCTTTTTTTCCTTTTTTAGGCCTCTGTGGCAACTAATAGTTCCTAATCTTTTACTGCTACAAGTAATGCTATAGTAAATAATCTCTGACGTGTCACTTCACATTTGGTGAGAAATATCTGAAGGTTAAATTCCTAGAAGATTCAAAGAATAAGAGCTTTTATAATTTTGAAAGACATTGCCATATTCTCCTCCTCAGAAGTTGTGTCAGTTTCCGCCCCGTCAGCTGTGTGTGAGTGCCTCTTTCATCAGATGCTTGCCAACGAGGTGTCTTAAATGTTTTGATCCTTGCCAATCTGACAAGTTTTAAAAAAGTATCTCAGTGTGGCTTTAATTTGCATTTCTTTTATCATGAATGAAGGTCAGAATATTTTCACAATGTAAGACCTATGTATTTTTGTTTGCTGTAAACAACTAGTAGAGTGACCTAGAGCAAACTGTTTAAACTCTTGAGTGTCTCCGTTTCCTCAGCTGTAAATTAGGAATAAAAATAGTAAGTAGGATTGTTGGATGACTAAATGAAATTTGTGTGCGGCACTCAACACAGTGTCTGGCACACAACAGGCAGTCAGTAGGTCGCTGTGGGGCGGCTGGCAGGGCAGCTGCTGGGACAGGACGGATTAAATTAAGGTAGCATTCGTCCCTGTGTCTTCCAGCACGTGGAGTCTCATCATTTACATTGCCTTACATCTGACAAATGCAAAGACAGAGCTTTCCTTGTGTCAGAAGGAGGGACCTTTTCCCATTGGATCCCAAGCATAGGCTATTGGCAGAGCTGGCAAGACGGTAGGCACAGCCTCATGTCTAATATGTAGACAGCCAACATGATAAGGAAATTTAGTTTAATAGGAAATAAAAACAACAAAAACAGAAAAGCCCAGATGTGCATCTTTTTATTCCACCATGGTTTTAAACTCCCGGCTAGCCAAGGTTGGAGTGGGTCTCTCCTTGTAAACTGAGAGGGAGACCAGCCATCCCATTTTTGACAGAAAGGTGGCAGGGGCATCTGAGAATAGAAAAACAACACTGGAAACCTGGCTTCCCCTACAGAACACTGCACTGCAGCTCACAAGCTAGAAAACAGACCCCTTTATTTTTAGTACCTTAAAACTGGTATCCACAAAAGGAGAACCTAGGAGAGATCTGTTTCCTGTAACAAGCAGTGTGTATTTAATACAGGTCTTCGGAGATGGGCGCCCTTGCTGTCCTGCGGCAGCCCTTGCTGGGGTGCATGTGAGCTATCATGGGTAGATGGTGAGTGTTTGCCCGGAGCTACCAAACATTTTCTTTAGACTTGTTGAAAGTCTTGGCTCCCCCTCTTAACAACCCCCATATTTTTCAGATTGCCCTCATGCTGCTTTCTCAGGCTCCCTGTTCCCCTTCACTTGTGTCTCTTACACTCAGCACGCTGGTATCAGTCTTGGTCCTCTGAGATGAGCGCATCTTCTGCCCGTCCTGGGGCCACAGAACTGCAACTGGACGGAGAGCTGGCAAAATCTGGCCCAGATGGGATTGGCTGAGTGGGAGGCAGCCTTGGAGTCACTCCCTAAACTTCCCCCAATCCTTTTTTGCTCAAGAGATACTGAAGGACCACCCCTGGGCAGATGTAACCTCTGACCCAGTTGTGGAATCAGGATGTTCTGTGGATCATGGCTGGGAAAGGGTATCTGCAATGTGAGGCCGAATGACCTTGCATGTTTGCACAGCTTGAGGGGGTGGATGAGGGCCATCCTTTAGTAAGCGTCCATAGTAAGGCCAGGACAGATGGCAGACTGGTCCTCATGGCCAGTGGCTGAAGCTTTAAAGCATTTGGTGGTGTTTGAGCCAAGCAAGGGCATGGCAGCATGAAGGCAGTGACAAGCTCACAGCCAGGGCCTAAGCTGGGACAGATGAAAAGCAGGCTGGGTGGCTAGGAGCTGGGCTGCAGGGCCTTCTGCCTGCTTCCTCATGGTGTCTTCCCAGCTACGAAAGCCTCCTCAAGACCCCTGCCTGTGTGGCCGGGGTCCATTTCCAGGTAGTTGACAACACTGAGCCCTCACTGCTACTCCTTGGCAGTACAGTGTGGGGGGCCTGCCTCGGCCACATAACCTGGGGAGCAATGGCAGCGGTAGGAGCCCTCGGTGTTCTCGCAGTGACCGTGGGCACAGAGTGCAGCAGGCCCGTTCAAGTCATCACACTCATTGACATCTAAGGAAGGGAAGAAAGAGGGAGCTGTAGGGAACCCAGGTGCCTCTGGCCTGGGCTCACGAAGCCCCAGCCCCTGCCGTGCAGTGGACTCCTACATGTGGTGGCCAGGAGCTGAGGTCAGTGCCCCAAACTAAGCAACTCAGAGACACAAAGTGAACCCATCCTGTGCCCCTGGACAGTGTGGCCATGCTCTCTTGTCCTTGCCTTTTTTCTGTCTAGGAACCTCCCTGGAAAGGGCTTTCTACACACAACAGGACACCTTCCTTTGGTGCTCTCACCACTTGGCCTGGTTCCAGACAAACCCGCTAGGGGGCAGCAGTGGCTTTTCCCCTCTCAAGTTCAGTCTTGTATTCTTAAGTGATTGGTGGGACACTTTCCGCCTGGAGCCAGCAGGGCCAACCTGCTCCACTTACCCACGCAGGCCATGTGGGTCATGTCCAGCTGGAAGCCCTCGAAGCAGTCACAGGTGTAGCCCTCCCTCACTCGCACACAGCGGCCGTTCTCACAGCCGTTCAGGATGCCGCATTCCTCTGCCTGAAGCCCTTCAAAGCCAGCCTGGTGCTCTGGTAGGAGGGAGTCAGAAGGACACTGAGGCCTTGTGCCCAGCCTTGGGACCGTCACTCTCCACTATGAAGGGTTGCTCCTTTTGAAATCCTAAGGTCAGGGTTTCAAAAGGGTTTACCCTCATAGAAAGATGCTAAAACAAAAGGCACTACCCTTAAGATAAGAATTATGGAGACATGCTGTACTTTAAACGTTAGCTCCAGGAAGGTTGAGACTCCTTGCTTTCACAGTGCTAGTGTTCCCGAGCAGGTGGATGTCTGTGGTTTTGGTTTTGGTTTTATGGTTGGTGGTGGTTAAAATCTTTAGATGGTTTTTTGTGGCGAGGAGGTTGGCAGCAAAAGGGGATCACCCTCACTCAACAGAAAGCAAAACTTAGGGATCTGCTTAACCCTCTCCTCTAAGCAGGTCCCAACCCCTGCGAAAGACCGTGTCCCTGACCCCCGAGAAGTCTTCGTCTGGTGCAGGGGTGGTGCCTGGGGCAGCCACCACATCCGCTGCCCAGGTGCCAGGCCTGACGTCTTCATTAGAACCCAAGTCCTACGTGCTGGGGGTCCGTGCCATGTACAAACCAAGTCATCATAATGGGCCTTTAACGTGACTAGAAATCCTTAGCGCACATTTCAGGTCACAAGTGTGAGCTTGTAGACCAGGTTGTTCTGCACTGTGGGTGGTGTGGAGGGAGAAAAACAGACCGGAGGGTACCTGCTTCCTCTCCCACAGAGAAGTTTTTGAGGTTGGGATGGTGTCCTGTCCTGTACCTCTCTGGTTCATCAGAGTTGTTCAGCTCTGACCCAAGCATTTGGAGTTGTCCCTTGAGTGACCTGCGAGAGGGCTGGCTGGGTCTTTTCCCTCCCCGCCCCTCACCCTGCTGGCAGTGATTAGTAGGTGATTAGTGAGGAGATGGAAGTGAAACCATTTTGGTGCCTGCCATTTCCCCATCTTTGCAGCAACACAGACCTGGATGGCTGGCCACGTAGTGGGGCTGGAGTTCTGAGGGCTGCAGGGGGGACTCAAGTATTGGTATGTGGTCCCCTGGGCGGCTGGCTGTGTTGGGGAAGGGTGCCTCTGGGATGGTGTCCTCAGGACCCAGGTAGTTGTAGAAGGGCGCCCCGTCCGGGCCATAGAGGCTGTAGTGCAGGTCCTCGGGCCCAGGGCCATACTCATAGCCTGGCCGGAAGTGGACCCCAGCCTCGCGCTCGGCTTCAATCCGGGCCACATTGCACAGCTGAGCGTAGACCTCTGTCAGGGGAGAGGGAGAAGACGCTGCCAGGTTCCTGGTAGCTAAAGCCTGGCATGTGGTTCCCAGGCTCATTTCCCAGGGGGCGCATGCTGGGACTGGTGTCCTCTGGGAGTTCTGGACAGAGCTCTTCTCACCACCCTACCCCCTGCTCCACTTTGTCCCCAAACAATAGGGATGGAAGATGGCCACACTCTGATTACTCTACTCCTAAATCCCTCCTTCCAAGATGAGGGCCTTCCCTTCCCTGGGGCCGGTCCCCCTGTGTAGGCATGAGTCACGCTTCTCACCAGAGCTCCTGGGGGGGCACAGGGCACACTGCTGGCTCCAGGCCTCGCCATCTTGGCAGCAGCATTCTGTGTAGGTGGTGCGGCGCCCGTGCAGGGGTTGGCTGCACACATAATTGGTGACTCTCTTCCAGCAGATGTCCATGTGGATGTCGTGGTCAGGCAGGTCCTCTGGGGGCACAGTGCACAGAGGCACATGAGCCCCCCAGCCCAGATGCAGTTGCCCCTGCCGCCCCACCACTCCAGCCTACTGACCCGTGCCGCCGGTGCTGTTCACGCAGCGCTGCTGGCCCAGGTCCAGGGTGAGTGGGGGGCTGCAGAAGCAGTGGAAAGAGCCTTCAGTGTTCACACACTCACCGTTCTCACAGGCCATGTCCTGGCATTCGTCGTGATCTGTGGTGGCAGAAAGGTGGAAGGGATATATGGGGCAGTGCCAAGGCAGCCTGCCCACGGACTGTCTTCATGGAAGGGGATTTTCTTGTAACTGATACTGCTTCCCCCTCCTCCCCTGACCCAGCCCAGTCTCGGGGCTGGCCTCCCCAGGGATACCTTTCCAACAGGTGTCCAGCTCCCCTCACCTCAGAGCTGCCTGCTGCAGTGGGAACTCCCAGCAGGAAAGGAGCTGGCTGGTGAGGCCAGGTGAGCACTCAGCTGTGGGTGCGGGGTGGGGAGGGGTGGTGTGTGTCCTCACCTTCACACTTCCTGTGGACAGCATTGTAGTGGTAGCCGGGATTGCACAGGCAGATGTAGCCAGGCACCGTGTTGAGGCACCGGCCGTTCTGGCAGAGCCCAGGCCCGAACATCGCACACTCGTCCGCATCTGTGGGAGGGCAGAGCTGAGGTGAGCAGCAGTACAAAGCAGAACTCGGTTGTAAGGGTTCCAAAGCCAGACTTGCTGGGTTTGAGTCCTGGCGCTGCTGCTTCTAGTCAGGGGACTTTGGGCAACCTGCTTAAGTTCTCCTTACCTCAGTTTCCTACCTAAAAATATGTGGATACTATTACTTAATCTCTTTCAATTGTTATAAAGATTAAGAGGTTAATATATGTCGGTGCTTAAATAGTGCTTGGCTTGCAGCAAGCACTTAAGAAAAGCTGCTTCTATTTCTCTGATTTCCTTCTTCAGTTTGAGGATCAGGATGTGGAAGGGCTCCTACCTGAACTACTCACTTTTGAGTGTGGGTTCCCTGAAGTTTCTGGCTTTCTAAGCCAGGTCAGGGAGATAAGCAGCTGCCTCTGGATAGCTGTACTTGCCACTGTCCCTATGCCCTAGGACTAGGATAGTGAGGGCATCACGGTTCATTCTGCAGGGTCCGGCCTCTGGGGAGCACAGACACTGAGGTGACATCACCAGGAGGAGCTCAGGTCAGAACTTGCAGCCCCGGGACAGGACCCAGGGAAGGGACTTGGGAGGCTGGGCTTCATGCAGAGCTTCCCTGGGGACCTCCCGGAGGACCAGGCTGGGCCCGCTCAGTCTGTGAGTGCAGTCTGGGGAGGAGGGTCACTAGGCGGGGTTACCTGTGTACGTGGTCTGTCCAAACATCCAGGCTCCGTCCACGGGGATGTAGCCTTTACCACTAGGGCAGATCTCGCTGAATTCCACTGTTCAAGGAGGCATCCAAGCTTAGAGACAGAAAGGCTCTTGCCCCCCACCCCCCATCTTCTCTTCTCTCTCCTTTCAGGGTCACCCTGCAGAGCTGACACTGAGGGTTCAGGACCCTGGGGGGCCTTACCTGAGTCCTCAGCTGGGCAGAGGTCACAGGCGTCTCCCCAGGCAGCACCCTGAGTGCAGCAGCACTCGGCCTGTGTGGTGTTCCGGCCCAGAAGGCTGGAGCAGGGCAGCTGGTCATTCTGCCCAGAGTAGCATTCCATGCGGATGGGGCCCGGGGGGTGGTCCACTGGCGGGGCCTCAGGAATACTCTGACCTGTGTGTGACAGATACCTTTTATTACTGTCTGTCCATGGCTCTCTGGGGGCACCCTAGGCTTTCAATTGATTTCCAGAATTTTATGATTATATAATAGCACTTCATGGTGTACAACACGCTTTTACCTGTATTATCTCGCGTGATGCTCTCAACAGCTTTATAGTATCACCTCCCTTTTACAGATGAGGCAGTTGAGACTTAGAGAAACTAGGTAACTTGCCACAGCCACCAGCTATTAAGTGGCACTGACCCCTGTTAATCTGGCCCCCAGTCCCTGTTCTTTCTGGTATACCATCCTGCCACCTTCCACTATAGGGGGTGCCCCCAGTCCTTATAACCATACAGGCAGCCCGCCTCCATTCCTCAGCTCACAGCCCCTCCTACCTTGCTTGTTCCAGGTCCTGTTTTCTTTTCCCCAAGTCAGAGGAGGCCAGCTGAGTCAGTCCAGCCTGGGGTGATAGGCTGGACCTGGCAGCTCAGGGGTGGAGTGGGCAGGAGAGAGTGAGGCTTAGCTTGCAGGCCTCCCTACCGAAGGGCTCCCTGGGGCCCCTGTGAGGCTCACTCTGAGATCCTTGGGTACCTTCAGTTGGTGTCAGGGCTTCCCGAGCCTCCTAGACGTTCCCTGGCCTGGGACGGATGTCCCTCTTGTCTTGACATTTGCTGCTCTCCATTCCTTGCCCTGCTGCACTGCATTCCTAAGTGGTACCCCTGCCCACACGGCCACGGGCCCAGCCCAGCCGCCTTCCCAGCAGCTGGAGCAGCAGAAGTGCTTTGTAAGCCACAGAATAGTCATGTGCGACGACAACGGGGGCAGGGTATGGGGGATGCTCACCTCCAGCCACCCGCGGGCGGCAGTGCCCCTCCTGAGCGTCGTACTCCTCCAGGTCACTGGCACAGAGGCACAGGAAGGAGCCCTCCACATTCTCACAGAGTGCCGCCCCACACACCGCGAGCATGAGCTCACACTCGTTCACGTCTGCCAGGCACGAGGACAGGCTTGTGGGTGGAGGAGATGCAGCCCGTGCCCCCTGCCCCTCTGCCTCCAGCCCACTGGGCAGATCCTCCTCTCATCCCCGCAGAAGAAACAGACTAGGTCTTGGGGAAAGAGCAGAAGGGAGCCAGCAGGAAAGAGGAACAGATGAATGGAGGGCATGAGAAGGGAGAGAAGAAGGGTGGCAGGAAATGGTCACTAAATGGACAAAAAGGAAGGTCCTCCCTCCGTGCGCATTTTCTAAATGGGCCTCTTGAAACCCTAGGTCTCTGGAGAAGCGGGTGTACCTTCGCTAATATGGTTGCTCCCCCTGCTGGTAGAACATGGTCCCGTTTCTCCTACCAGCCTGGTCACGCTGCCTGCTGTAGGGGGGAGCTGCAACCCCACTTCCTTGCCCACTCTGTGAGGACCTATTATGGAGTCCTTGAGCATTTCATTCAGGAGGAGGGCCCTAGGGCCTCTATCCAGGACAGCCAAGTCTGTGGAGATGGGCCCAAGGGCCTCACCCTCCCTGGCCCAGAGCCTGGCTAGCCTGCAGGCTTCTCACCAACACATTCCCAGCCGGAGGCCGAAGTCTCGAAGCCCTGGTCACAGAGGCAGCGGAAGGAGCCGTCAGTGTTGTCACAGAAGCCGTGGCTCCCACACATGGTGTCGTTGGCACACTCATCTATGTCTGTGGGACAGTAGGGACTAGGGTGTACGGTGCACTCTTGCTCTGGTTGCTGGGAATACTTGGTCTATTGACACCAATGTCCGTAAAAAGTGACTGCTAAACAGGACAAGAGTACTCTAACATTAACACTCCTCTTCAGGTTTTGCGTAAGCTCTGCTGTTTGGAAAATATGCAAACTTCAAACAGCTGCACAAACAATGCCCTCGGGAGAAAGCAGTTTCTAGCTGGATACATGAAAAATAGGTGCCCTCAGCCCTCCTGCCTCCAACTCCCCATTCCTACTCACCAATGCAGTCTCCAGTCGGAGCCATGTGGAAGCCAGGCTGGCAGCCCAGGACACAGCGGTAGGAGCCGGGGCTGTTCTCACACCTCCAGACCCCACACACCGAGTCTCCGTAGTCCTTACACTCGTCAATATCTGTCCCCAGAGCCAAGAAAGGGGCGGAAGTGGGCAGGTCACTGTTTTGGCCCCACCTTTTTGGCATTACAAGGTCATGCCCCACAACCTTTGGGGTCCTTGATCTGTTCCAGATTACTGTGCTCAACTCAAAACATTAAGTTCAGGATCATTTCTCCTGACCAAGTAGTGATGAGCGTGTAGGTAGAAAATTGTATGCTGTTTAGGAAAGCCCTGAGCTCGTAGGCTTCTGTAACATATTTTTTCCCTTACCCCCTTCTCCCTGTGGCAGAGCACTTTTATGCCTCTTTTTATATACAGTCTTCACCAAAGTGTATTGCAGAAGGTTGTCTTCATAAGCTGTCTCCCTTGCTCAATTTGAAGATTGTCCATAACTGTTACTTTGTCCTAGCAAAAGACATGGAACCTAGCAAGGGTTTAATAAATGTCTATTGAATCAATTTGGCTTTAAAAACTAGGTTGTGTGCTCTGTCTTCATTTTGTCATCCTACGATATGCCCGGAGTCCGCAGGTGCTCAAGAAGTGTCTTCTCCGTTGGGTGATCACTGTGTGGAAAGTGCCCTGCTTTCTGGAAGCTGCAGTTCCTGGTCCCGAGGAGCTGAGGACCAGTCAGGGGGTAGAGGTGGGCAGATGTGTGGCAGAGCCCTGTCCACCCACCCTAGAGATCTTACCCACACATTCCCTGCTCTCTGGGGAGGGCTGGAAGCCGGTCTCACACAGGCAGCTGAAGGAGCCCTCAGTGTTGACACAGTGTCCTCCCAGACACTGGTCTGTGACTGCACATTCGTCCACATCTAGAATAGAGACATCTGTCAGCAGACCCAGCCATGGGGCCCTGGGGCCTTAAGTAGTCCACAGGAGAGCCAGAAAGTGCCTCAGGTTAGGAAAAGGCTAGAAGATCTAAGGAAGAGTCCAGAGCTGGAGGCCAGAGGCCAGGCTAGGGGAGGAGCCCCGGAACTGGGGCACTGCCAAGGACAGCAGGGTGACAGCCAAAGGGTTCAGAGGACACATGCCTGTCATAGATATCATGGAGAGGCCCTGTTGAGTGCCTTCTTGAAACCTGGCTCCCCATCATCTCTGCCTTCCATCTCCATCCCTGGGTGGGCCAGGAGCACTTTATTTCAGGAGTCTAGACATAGCCTCTGGCGCCCCCTGCTGTGGGAAAGTGGACATGGCCAAACTGGCTTCTCACCCTGGCAGCTGGTGCCCCCCTCTGCGCTGATAAAGCCTGGGGCGCAGAGACAGAAGAAGGAACCGTGGCTGTTGAGGCACTCGCCATGGGGTGCACAGTACTCCTCTCCCATGCACTCGTCCACATCTGCAAGGAGAAGGTAGGCAGTGGTGTCTCCCAGGCATGTTGCCTCCTCTCCCCCCACACTCGTTGTCCACAGTTCCCACTGGGGATCCGGAGCTACTCACCCTCACACACGGTGCCATTGGCCAGCTGGAAGCCTGCAGGACAGAGGCACTGATAGGAGCCAGCCGTGTTCTTGCACTCGCCTCCCAGGCAGCTGCTCTGGAAGTCTTCACACTCATCCACATCTGCAGGGTCACACAGGGTGGAAGGCAGCCTGTGGCAGCAACCCCCACCCCCGGGCCAGGTCCGGAACCAACAGGGAGGCCTCCAGAGAGCTGGTCCCCTGCTGAGGAGTCTGGACCCACAGGGGCCTCATCCCTTTATATAAAGCAGCACAGCTGGGAGGAGCTGGCGAGGGAGCCTTCGGGGAGCAGTGTGACTGCAGCTCCCTCCATCTCTGCCCTAGCCCAGCAGCCACTGGCTGGGCCTCTCCAGTTGCCCACACAGCACCCTTACGGATATTTGGCCTCTCCCAGCAACCTTGGCCTATGGTGGCCAAACCCACTGCCCTTACCATGGCTGAGATGGCTTAGATTTTCCTGAGAAGCAGTGGGAAAACAAACAAGTGAAGGAAACATACAGAGAACCTAAGAAGGGATCAGGAACCAGGTTCTTCAAGCAGGCCTAAGAGTGCCTGGTATAGGCTGATGTTTTCCAAAATATGGCCCCAGCTCCCACCCTTACAAAGAAGCCATGAAGCTGCACGTGGAACAAACTCTCCTGGAGCCTGCGATCCAGTGGCTCACTGGCCCCCTAGACCCAGATTTGGAGTCGCCTTCCCAACTCCTGTTGAGGGAGGGGTGAGAGTAGGCGTCCCCAGTCAGCCAGTCCAAGGTAGGCGGAGGGGCCCCTGGCCTGCCAGCAATCCCTGCTGTTTGGTCACTCCTTTCTCTAAGGGTGGTGGGTTAGTCTCCTACACCCCATCTGTGCTCCCCTCCCTCATGGTGGTGGGGGAAGGGGGTGCTCACCTTCGCAGGTGTGGCCCAGGGGGTTGGGCCGGTAACCATCCTCACAGTCCCTGCAGGAGAAGGAGCCGGCAGTGTTGGTGCAGACTCCTGAGGGGCAGACTCCCGGGAAGGCACACTCGTCTAGGTCTGGGGCAGACAGCCATCCAGTCACCCCGTGGGCCTGGGAGAGCGCCCTCTACCTGTCAAGGCAGGAAGCTCCCACACACATGGCTTCCCTCTCTGAGCTTGGAGGACTGCTCTGGGCCTTCTACAGGGCAATCCTGGCACCCTCTCCCCAGAATGTTCTGGGAGCAGCTCTACCATTAGCTTCCCTATTTCTGTGACTCCTTTTTTTCCCTCCTGTCCTCACCTCCAAACTTGGGGAAAATGACAAGAGATGCTCTCCTTGGGGCCAAGTCCATTTATAGGGTCCTCTAGTCTAGTCTGGAGACTCCCAGCATCAGCCAAAGCTGGGGGACAAACGGGGTGTTCTTTGGGGGGTAAGAAGGCCTGTATTCTTGGTCCCCCTCTGCCAGCCCCTCCCTGGGTTTACCTTCGCAGGCAGTGCCATCTTCATTCACCCAGTACCCGCTCTCACAGGCGGAGCAGGTGAAGGAGCCCTCAGTGTTGAGGCAGAGGCCCGTGGGGCATGAGGCCCGGCTGGCACACTCGTCGACATCTGAAATGGGCCATTGGGTTCTGTGTGGGACTCTGCAGGACAGACGTGCCAGGACAGACAGAACGGACAGGTGGGCAGGGGGAGGGGGAAGGATGGGTGCTGGCAGGATGTGTGGTTGTGTCTGCATGGTCAGAGCTGTGGGACCAGGGCTGGATCAGGAGTGGGTGTGCAGAGGGAAGGAGCTGCAGGTGGGTTTTCAGGGACAAGAGTGCTTCAGCCTCTGTGTACCTTGGCAGCCCTTCTCATCTTTGGTGACCTCGTAGCCCAGCTCACAAGAGCATCTAAAGGAGCCTTCCAGGTTGATGCACTTTCCATGGGTGCAGACCCCGGGGGTCAGACACTCATTTACATCTGTGGAAGAGAAGTCCAAGATGGCAGCCTGGCCTCCTCTCCTTCATGTGGCCCCCACTGCCAGGCTCAGGACATCTCAGTTATGAGGCCAGGAAATCAGCATGGACACCCTGGGAAGGCCATGAGGTTGTTCCTGCTCCTGGCCCCACCCACCTAGTTCAGGGCATGGTGCCCTTCCTGCCTGAGCCCACTGCAGCTCTATCTGGTAACACACAGCACCGTGCATGTCCTAGAAAAGGAGGCCACGTCCCCCAGCGCTGGGGCTACTTTGGCCCATCTGAGGACCCCTGGAATGAAATGTCCAAGACCCTTCCTCACCTTACAGTGGATCTGAACCTTTCTGACCACTTACTTGCCAACCATACCAGTAGGATTCCATGTTCCCAGCCCAACAACCAGCTGCAATAGGTGAGTGGGCAATGCGGAGAGAGGCCAATCTATGTCTGGGTGGCTGGCTGGAGTCTCAAGGGCCTGGGAAATGCCTGCCTTCTCCAGAGCCTCAAAGCATCTATTCACAATTCAGCCCCTCCTGGCATTCTGAACTGTGGGCCTTTCTTCCTGATGGGACTGAGGTTTCAGAAAGAACATTCTTCCTACACCTGACATGCAGTGCCCTCTGTAGGGAGCAGAGCACCCACTGTTGAGTTAGGTGTTGCTGTTTAGACATTGCTGTTGAGATGCAGAAAAGCAGAAGACCCTCCTCCCCAGGGGCCTCAGCAGGACTTGGCTGCCAGCTCACACCACCAGAATCAGCCTCTTCCTAAGATTCTTGGCATCTCACTCTACCCTGCAGGATCCAGCCACAGAAGCTCTGGGACCTCGGGCTGTAACTAACTCCTGGGTTGCTATGGCCAAGGAACCAAAGGGGTCCCACCCAGGCTGATTCAGAGGGCAGAGCACCAGTCATTGAAGCACACACCCTTCTCATGCCCCAACATCATGTGGGAACCCAGCCGGGTCATGGAGGACAATAGCCTCCAAGCCACTTCCCCCTGTCCATCTCCTTCCCTCCCTGTGTGTGGGCTCAACCAGAGGTCCCGACGATAAACAGCCCTCTCCCTCCTTGGCGAGCAGCCCTCACCTACACAGCTCCCGCTCTGGCCCCGGTAGCCCTCCTCGCAGGCTAGGCAAGTGTAGGAGCCGGGGGAGTTGACGCATCTCCCGTCCGGGCAGGTGCCAGGGTGACGGCATTCGTTGATATCTGCAAAATAACATCCCCTCCCTCGGTCATCCCTGGGAACCACAGCACATGGGTAGATCTGTGAGGAAGCAAATCCTTGACCCTGCCCTTGGTGGGGGAGGCGGGAGAGGGAGGGATGCCAGTTTCTATACAGAAGGAAACTAGGAAAAAGTGAGTGCTGTCTGGTGTTCCCAGCTCACTTCCCACCCACTGTTCTGGACAAGAGAGAGAGAGAGACAGAAGAACTTTAGAAAGGGAGACTCCCTGGGTGGGGCAAGAGGCCATGGTCACCACAGCTCTGGGAGGATGGGAGAGTTCTACTTCATGAGCTGGACAGTTGGGAAGGGCCTTCCTATCGGCCTTGGTGAATCCTGTTTCTTTACATTACTGGGGCTGTACGGGTCCCGGAGAGCCCAGAATCAGATCGCCCCCTGGGCAATGATGGCAAAATGGGCTTCCCTGCACCAGGAAATGAGGACTGAGGATGACCCCCAATCTCAGATGTGCCACAGACCAGCCCTGAGGCTGATGCACAGGTCAAGGTGGAGGCTGGCAAGGCTTTGGGCTGGAGAGACTTTTGTTCCAGGTGAGAACCATGTAGGGCTCCCAGCACCCACTCTGGTGAGATCCAGTGGAGAGTCAGAAAGGATGAGCCTGGGCCACAAGGAGGAGGACAGAGATCTTGCTCCAGGGAACTGCTGGCAGGTTCCTCCTGATACGACCTGGCATATCCAGAAGTCCATATTGAAGGCACATAGGGGACTTGGGCTGACTTAGGGAGGTCATAACACAAAGACTGAACTCTGGGTCGGGACTGCAGGAAGACATTATGTGCCTCTGGCTCAACGTTGAGGCTGCCAGTCACTATTTGTGACAGACTGACTGACTGACTGAGCTCTGGAGGACATACAGGGATTTACTCTTCCTAAATGGGTAACTGTCATTCTCCTGGAGGAAGTTCACCGGCTTGTGCAGATTCAGAAGCTCTATTGCCCAAGAGGAAGACCTGCTCAGCATCCAGGAGGAAATGCAGGCGGCGGGGCCAAGGGTCAGAACACAGGCTTTCTGCAAAGGGACAAAAGCCAGCAGCTGCTGTGACAGAACAGGATATGGGCCCTGAGGTGAAGAGTGAAAATGAGTCTCATCTGAGGAAGTTTGGTCTGTAGAAGTCAAGCCATATCAAAGCCCTCTGTCCCAGGGTACCCGGGCCCTCTCAAGGCCAAAACTTCACCCTGAGGGTCCAGAGGAGGAAGGTAGATAGAGGGCAGGCAGTTATTCAGGTGGGTTTCTGCAAGGAAATACTCAGATCCCCGAGGTAATCTTGGGGACACTGAGATGAGTTTCATCTCTAGAAAGAGGGTAGTCAAGAGTCCCTGGTTGGGTTGTGGTGACACTAGGCTCACCTATTCCTAGGGTTTCTGTAAAGACAGAGATGGAGAGGATGAGACAGAAGAGGGGGATTGAAGGATCTAGGACCACCAACTTTGGCCACTCAGGAGAGAACAGCCAGCACCATGGCCTGGTGGCCTTAGCTGAGGTACCAGAAAAAGGATGGGCAAAGCCATTGGGAATGACAAGCAATGGTTGCTTCAGGAGATAGAGACAGAGGTGAGGACCCTTTTCTAAGACCACACTGGGAAAAAATGAAGTCTTTGGATCTCTCCCATGGGGATCAGATAGTATAAGAAAGAGATTAGATTAGCAGAAAAAGAGCCCTGATGTCTCTCCTTCCCCAAACGTCTGGGCACATCTGTGGAGGTGATGCACAGTGTCCTATGCTGGGCAGTAGGAGACTCTTGGTACTGTTGCTGGTCACTAAATATTCCAGCTTTCTCCTTGCTGGGCTAGGGTAGGCTTGTGCCTCCTGGTTCTTTCTTTCTCTCTCTCTTTTTTTTAAAGTTTATTTTGAGAGAGAGAGTGAGAGAATGAGCATGCATACAACACAAGTGGGAGAGGGTCAAAGAGAGAGAGAGAGAGGGAGAGAAAGAGAATCCCAAGCAGGTCCTGTGCTATCAGTGCAAAGCCTGACTCAGGGCTTGAACTCATGAACCGTGAGATCATGACCTGAGCTGAAATCAAGAGTCAGATGCTTGACTGACTGAGTCACCCAGGCGTCCTGTGCCTCCTGGTGCTTTGGCTCGGACCATGGCACTAGTGCTGGCCGATGAGCTATGACGTGTATAATTTATGGACCATGGCATAATTGTGAGCAAGTCTTCCTTTCGTCCATGGAGACTGGCCACATTCAAGAGACTGGCTATTCTTTTAGGCTAGTTCTAGAGTGAAGAAACATGAGGCAGGATCCCCAGCTGACCCATGATGGACATGTACCATTGATTGGAACAACTTCGCTGTTCTAAATCATGAAGCCCGGGGTCGCTTGTTAATGCACACATCACTGCTGGATTCCTACCTCAGATCAGAGCCCCAGCCGGTGATTATTGTAAGTGAGAGGTCGGTCAGCAAGTGGGAGAGGGAAAGCAGAAGATCAAAGCAGCCCTTAGTCACCCCCGGACCCTTGCAAGGAAAGACTCTCCCAGATGGGAGTGCATGTAATAGCCATCTGCCAAGCCCATCAAAAGAAGCCAGACAGATTCCGGATGAAGTAGATTCCACTTCCGACCAGTTCGTGTTAAAGGCAAAGGCTCTAACGTCACCAGATATCTTGAAGCTGTTCCACCCACCCCTTGGTATGTGGACTAGAGCTACATTTTTTCTCCCTAGTCTAGGGTTTGAATTTAAATCTAAAATGTTTGTATATTTTGCTGGGTTCTAACACCTTGGTAGCTGGCAACTGGAGCTATTGGTCTTATTGCCATCTTCCTAGCCCATGGCTGGGACAAGGCTGGCACTCAACCCATATTGCTGACCAAAGAATGAGATCACATGACCCAAACCTCACACCTTATTGGTATGAGGTTCTGACGAGACCCCAGAGGCCCCAGGGAAACAGGCACCCCAGGGACCAGCTTGCCAACTTGCTTGTACACTGGGAGGATCCTGGGTCTTCCCTAATCAGGGCTTTATTCTTTGACCTCCCAGCTAAGGTGTGTGTCTGGAACTTTTCCTCCCGAAGGGAAGGGGACAATGTGGAGGCATGGACTGCAGCGTGAGGGAGTCTAGAGGTAAAAAAGAATGGGGCCTTCAGATAGAAACACTCCCCGTTATTCACTTAAGGTCTTGCTGTGTATATTAGCTTATTTGGTCCTCACCAGGACCTCGGAGATGGGCATTATGGTTACCATTCTCAGATGTCAAGACAAGAGCCAAACCCAGGCCTGTCTTTACAGAGCCTCTGCCCTTAACATGGACTTGTTTGTATAAATATGATCTTTTTAATGTCCTGGAATTTTATTGGTTCATCTCCTTTGGGTTTGCTTTTCTTTTTAATAAAGTCTAATGTCAAATTTGTAATGTTGTCTGGGCGCCTGGGTGGCTCTGTCAGTTAAGTGTCCAACTTTGGCTCAGGTCATGGGCTAATGGTTTATGGGTTCGAGCCCTGTGTTGGGCTCTGTGCTGACACCTTGGAGCCTAGACCCTGCTTCGCATTCTGCATCTCCCTCTCTCTCTGCCCCTCCACTGCTTGTGCTCTCCCTTTCTCTCAAAAAAAAAAAAATTAAAACATTAAAAAAAAGTAATGTTAAAAAATGTAATGTGATTTTTGAATGAAGTAATGTGTCAAGTACTAGGACACCTCCTGGCACATAGTAGGCCCTCATCAACTCTCCATTCTCCTGGAAAATGCCTGGCTGTCTGACTCTTTCATGCTTTTAAGGATAAGAAAGGGCATTCTGGCTTTGACCGTGTGTAGGCCAAAGTATGAAAGGAAAATCACCAACAGGGAGGCATTGAGAGGAGAACGTGACACCCTGGGGTGCAGATAGAGAGTTGTCTGTCCTGTACCCCCAGCCACTGCTCCGCTTTGCTAAGACCTTCTAGGACTCTGGACCTCGCGTCCCTGCTAATGGCATTGGGAAGGTGCCCCTCCCTTCACAAGCTCATCCCTCACCTCCAGGACCCTGTACAATCAGGCAAGCCCTGGCCAGGAAGAACCTGGAGGCTCAGAGGTGTCTGGTCCTAACCTCGGATCCAGGACAGGATTTCTTTCCAGAGAGAGCCTTGATTTACCTTCATTTATTCATGTCTCAACCAGTCTTAGCACATAACCCAGGCTTCTTTGGAGCATTTGCCACCCCAGCCTGGCAAGAGGTGGTAGTGGGAGAGTTGCCAGGGGCTGGCGTGACAGGGCAGCTTTGAGCGGGTCCGTGGGGAGACTACCTGGCAGTGCTGCGGCCACCTCTCGGCAGGGCCTGGGAAAGGGAGCAAAGGTTGGGGCTCCATCCATCATTCTTCATTCATTTACTCATTCAGCCAGCATTTGCTAACATTTGTCCAATGCGGGACATTTATCAGGTGTCTGCACATGGGTCATCTAAAGATATGGTCCAGCCCCAAGGAGCTCATAGCCCAAGAAGCTTTAGCAAGTAGGTCATAGCTGAGGCCACAAACACCTCCCAGATGGACTGGCTTCTCCTCTATCATATAGGAGAGCAGTGTAACTCAAGGCAAGGTGAAGAGGTGTACAAAGGGCTGCTCCTGGGGTCTCGTGTGGATAAAGTTGCTGTGCCCTCCTGCAGTGGGGGGCAGAGAGGATGCCACAATATCATTGAAAGGGATGAAAGGCCTCAAGAATTCCCAAGACAGAGCTCTGTCCATAAGAGTGTGCTCCGCATCAAGGGGCCCAGTCGGAGAGAAGCTGGAAGGGAAGGTAGGGGCAGCCAGCACCGGGGGAGGAACCAAGAGATGGTAGAGCAGCCAGCAGCCCTTCGTTATCCCATTTCTTACCTTGACAGTGTCCCTTCCTGACCATGATGTAGCCCTGGTCACACTGGCAGTTGTAGGAACCCTCTGTGTTGGTGCATCGTCCCCCTCTGCACACCCCTGGCTGCTCACACTCGTCTATGTCTGTGAACACACAGGAAAGTCCTGGGTTAGTGCAGGGGTCATGAGGCATCCCTTAAGAGGTCAAGGACAATGGTGCCCATGCTGAGGCCCAGGCAGGAAAAGGTATCCTTGCTGCAGCCATGATTGGTAGGGGGCTCTTACGCCAGGTCTGTGACTGATCTAGCTTGGGCCCCTGCAAATTCCTGAGTTCCTTTCTCCCAAGGTAGACTACTTTGAGGGCCCTTGGGAACCCTCAAAGCTGTCTTCTCACCCTGGGGCAAAGGCTGGTCTTAAAGTCAGGTGGCAGCCCACATGGCATCATCTGAGGGGACCAATAAAGCCCTCTTCTAACCCCAGTGCACCCTCTGGAGATCTGATCCTAGAGTTCTTAAGGGCCTTCTTAAAGGTTAGGGATTAAGTAGCTAGAGAGATGGCATCTTAGGCAGCTATGGATCTACTGAAGTGGTTTATTCCACTGTCCTAAAGCATACTGGTGCCCCCCAGCGGCTCAGAAGCCTGACCCTGGTCCTTCGACTCCCCTGCTTAAATCCCTGCTGGGGTTCCTTGATGCTTCAGTTTGGCTCACAAGACCTCTGCCACTTGGCCCCAGCCTTGCTGTTTGCTGATCCCCACCACTCAGCCACCAAGGCTTTGTTCATACAAATGTCTCCACCTGGAGTATCTTTATTGGCCTCAATGGTCAGCAGCATCCTACCCCCACTGGTTCAATTGATCCACTCAAGGTTGCTCTGGCCCCTCCCCATTCTTTGTCCCCACAGTGAAATCAATGGAGGATTTACCTTAGCCCCCCACCTCCCACCCCCCATCCCCAGCACTGTTTCAAACACTTCATGGGGTCCCTATGCAGATCAAATGAGATAATCCAAGAGAAGGGTCTAGCACAGTGCCTGTCTGGCACAAGGTAAGCACTGAAGAAATGTTAGCTATTATTATTCTAGCATTAAACCTACCCTGTACAATCTGGTCTCCCAGGCCTGGCACGTGAGATCCTTTAGGATCTGGCCCCTGCCTGCTTCTCCCACCTTGGTTCCCGCCTCCCAGCCTGAGCTTACTCCTGAGCTGGGGCATGTCCTGCTCGCTTGCCCGGAGTGGCTTCCTGCCCACCAGCTTGGCTGCGTCCTACTCATCTCTTAGGTGAGGCTGACCTCTCCCCTCCACCCCATAGGTCCCTTCCCAGAGTTCTCTTAGGACTCAGCCACTGTAGTGACTGTTCATTTACTTGCTTCCCTCCCACCCCGACTGCAGAGAACATCTCTTATTATCCCAATGTCGCTAATGTCCAGCCCAGAACCCCAAATAGTGCCTGTTGCATGAATGAAATACTCATCATTTGTTTGCAGTGTTTTCTTCTGAGCAGTACTCTGAAACACTGAGGTGCGTGCAGCATCATCGGCAGCAGGTGTAAAATGCACACCCCCACGCCCACACCCAGGGAGTCTGCCCTCACAGTACGGGAGCCTGCACTGTAATACCTCTCCGGGCATTTCTGAAATAACCCACCCTCACTCTGAGAAGCTGGGATCCCAGTGCAAGAGGAAAGGGAACCCAGAGGCTGAGCCGCACGCGGGTACTTGATGAAAAGCCCACAGACCGGCAGGGCCAGGGTGACTGATAGAAGAGGCTGAGAAAGCAGACTTGCTCTGTGCAGAGTAACAGGCATAGAAATGGGGAAAAAGCAACAAAACAAAAAACAAAACAAAACACAGATCTTAACGTCCGTACAGACAGACTCCAGATGGGATAAAACATGTTGTGAAAGGTGAAACTAACTTTTATGAAAGAAAGTGTGGAAGGATATCTTTGTGGCCTTGGGATGGGGAATGGCTTCTTAAAGCCCTAAATGCATAAAAAATAACCCCAGGGGCGCCTGGGTGGCTCAGTCTGTTGGGTGTCTGGCTTCGGCTCAGGTCATGATCTCTAGTTCGTGGGTTCGAGCCCTGCGTTGGGCTCTGTGCTGACAGCTCAGAGCCTGGAGCCTGTCTTTGGATTCTGTGTCTCCCTCTCTCTCTGACTCTCCCCTGCTCACACTGTCTCTCCCTATCTCTCAAAAATAAATAAAAACATTAAAAAAAAAAATAACCCCAAAAGGTGAATTTCACTATGTTACAATTAAGGATTTCTGTTAAAAAGAAGGGCAGGTGGATAAGGTTAACAGACAGAGGATGAAATAAGAGAGTTGCAATATCTAAACCCAGGCAAGAATCTGGAATATATGAGGAACTCCCAAAGAGTTACAGGGAAAATCAGTAGCCACTCAAAACAGCAAAAAAATTGGAACAAGCAATTTTCAGATAAGGAAATCCCAAGGCTAATGTACGAAGAGATGCTCATATTTATCAGTAAATACTTTTTATGTTTATTTATTTATTTTGAGAGAGAGAGAGAGAGGGAGAGAAAGAGAGAAAATGAATCAGCAGAGGAGGGGCAGAGAGAGAGGGAGAGGGGACCTGAAGCAGGTTTGTTCTGACAACAGAGAGTCCAATGTGGGGCTCGAATTCATGAACCGTGAAATCATGATCTGAGCTGAAATTGGACGCTTAACAGAATGAGCCACCCAGGCGCCCTGTAAATGTTTTAAAAAATACTTAGGACCACTGGGATAGCTCAGTTGGTTGAGCATCTGACTCTTGATCTCAGCTCAGGTCATGATCTCACGGTTCGGGAGTTTGAGCCCTGAATCAGGCCTTTGCTGGCAGTGCGGAGCCTTGCTTGGGTCCCTGTCTCTCTCCTCTCTCTGCACTTCCCCTGCTCTATCTTGCTCTCAAAATAAATAATAAACTTAAAAACATAAAAAATATTTAATACTCAAACTTATAATAATCAACTATATTAATTTTAATCCCAGAAATTATTATACTTTATATTAATTCATCCTGTAAATTAATGCAATAATTCATATATAATTAAATAATGAGATACTGCTTTATAAGACTAGCAGAATTTAGAAAGTGGATGTTGGATGAATGCATAAAGAAGATGTGGTGTATATATATAATGGAGTATTACTCGGCAATCAAAAAAATGAAATCTTAACCATTTGCAACTACGTGGATGGAACTAGAGGGTATCATGCTTAGCGAAATTAGGCAGAGAAACAAATATCATATGACTTCACTGATATGAGGACTTTAAGATATAAAACAGATGAACATAAGGGAAGGGAAGCAAAAATAATATAAAAACAGGCATGGGGACAAAAACATAAGAGACTCTTAAATATGGAGAACAAACAAGAGAGTCACTGGAGAGGCTGTGGGAGGGCGATGGGCTAAATGGGTGAGGGGCATTGAGGAATCTACTCCTGAAATCATTGTCACAGGACATGCTAACTAACTTGGATGTAAATAAGCAATTTAAAAAAATTCAGAAGAAAAAAGAAAGTGGATGTTATCCTGAATAAGGTCCCATCAAGGGGCAGTCATGACCCACTGGGCGAAGCACTGAAGCTGACGTTGAGCTCCCTCCCCAGCTGCTGGGGCTGGCATAGACATCCTGGACTGGTGACACCATTCCCTGCAGCAGCCACTGCCTGTCCCCCGCTGGTGCACCGGGCCTAGCCTGCAGAGAGCAGCGCCTCTGACCTACAACACCTGCCAACGTGCTGAGTCACCTCCCTGAGGCCCGGCTGAGTGCATCATCACCTTCTGCTTATAAACCTACACTGGCCGCCCACTGCCTTCAGGATGGTGTCCAAACCCTTCAGCCTGGCACTCAGGACTTCCCAAACTGGCCCTAGCTCCTGCCACTTCCTCCACACTCCGCACGCTCCCAGTCACACCGCATTTATCATTATTCCCAGAGCCTGCCAGCCTTGGTCACTACTCTGCCCTCCGTAGAAATGATTCCCTTGCTCTGGAACACTCCCTGCTTTCTCCATTCCTTCGCTGTGTGCGCTGTTGGAAGCAAACCATGCTTCGGGGCCAGAATGACTTTGATTCTGTTTATAGCTCTGCCACCACTAGGTCTCAGGTCCCTGGGAATTTCGATTCACCTCCCTGAACCTCAGTTTGCTTAACTATGAAATGGGGGTAAGGGTTTCTACCGAATGGGGTTGGGAGGATGAACTTCATACAATTAAGTGCTTAGGACAGTGGGAGCATAGGGAAGTGCTCATGAAAGGGTAACTAGGACTATTCCGCCCCAGTTCCAACACTCCCTCAGCAAAATCATTCTGCCACACAGAGCCAGGTCTTCATCTGGACCGTGCAGCACCCCGTGCACACGCCTTATGCACACGTATCCAGGAGCTTACATGGTAGCCAGCAAGCAGGTGCTCACGCTTGGTGTGAATGAGGGACTCGTGTCATTCCCCCACCCTGATTAAGTTAGCTGGGTGTTCCCCCTTCCTCCCTCTCCTCCATGTCAGGTGAGGGGACCCGGATGGCCTCGGTCTCTGCAGACCAGATCTCTGGGGGATTAGAACCTGGCGTCCCTGGTAATGTCAGGATACACAGACTCCTGGCCTCCAGGGCGGGACAGTGGGTGGCAGCTGGGCTGCCCCGGCCAGAACCAGCAACGCGAGCCACAGGAAGAGTCCTCCAATGAAGTGTCCCAGCTGGGTTATGCATCTTAAGGCCCAGCCTGGAAAGTGCCTCATCATATTCTCTGTGAGCTCGTCCATAAAGTGTATGCAGCAGGTTTTGTATTGCAGCACAAATGCTGGAGAGTCAAGGGTTGTGTTGGAAGTCTCTCTGCCCGGGGCCCGCGCAGGGGGCCAGGCCTTCCCAGGGAAACGCAAGCACTTGCCAGCTCTCTGAGCTGCTGAGGACCCACGCTCCTCTTGCAAAGCCTGCTCCCCGCTCTGCCAGGAGTCCCAGTGGGTGTCTTCACGCATCTCTCTCCTTGCCCAAAATGAAAGCGGCTCCTAGTCACTCAGAATTTGGGAAACCAGGCTTTTAGTCCTCATCTCCAGTGCTTGTCCCCAGACCCCTCACACTCTTGGCACCAGCCACACCTCCTCGGAGCCTTTGTGAACGTTGCGGTCATTCTGGTCTGAAACTCTCCTGGTCTCAGAGTAGGGGTCGGTTTCCTCCCAGGGCCAGGTCACTACCCTGAGTTCTCACAGCTCCCATGCTCCACATGCTGCATAGCAGTGTCTGGGGGCTGTGAATGCCTGGATCATCTTCTACCTCAATACTCTCTAGGGGGTCCTGCATCCCAGGGACACAGGCAGGCTTGGCTCACCTTGGCATTCCTGCGTGGTCCCCGAGGTGGCCAGCGTGTAGCCTGGGTAGCAGAAGCAGGAATAGGATCCCACGCGGTTGACACAGCGCCCTCTTCCTGCACAGGGGTCCCTCAGACACTCATTCTCGTCTGAGCAGAGGAAGATGGGGGGGAGGTCAGGGAGACCTTTCTTTGGGCACCTGTTTGCAACCTCCCCATGCTAGCAGATGGTCAGGGGATGGTGCTGTGGGTCAAGGAGGGGGAGAGGGAGCAGAGCAAGCCAGGGAGATGCAAAATCACTAAGGCTGGGGTCATCAAGTCCATCAGGCACCAAGGGCCTGGGCCAGTGGTCCAGCACTTCCTCCCTGCCCATGTCCCCCTCCCCCCGTGGCCTCCTGATCACTTCCTTTCCTTCAAGACAATGGATTTTCTCTCCTGAATAAAAATATTGAGGGAGTGGTCAGTGGAGACATTTCCAACGAGGGTAGGCCTTGGTCTCCTCTGTAGGCAGCAAGACGGCTAGGGGGAGGCGTGGGCTGATCTCAGAGCCGACGGCTCCAGGAATGGGTCAGCGGCCCTAGGGGCCTTCCCATTCTTTTGGAGTCCCGAGACTCATCAGATGGTCTCAGAGACTGGTCTCCCCAAGGTTAAGGTTAGCCTTGTCTATAGCAACAACACTCTTTTTCAATTCATTGAAGCACACAGCATTGCTTGGACCTTCTGTTGCCTGGACTCTTGACTCTGTCCCCAGTCACTGAGCAAGGCCAGGATGCCCTAGTGCCTACCCGTGCAGTAGGCCTGGCTGGGGTGCAGCTGGTAGCCAGGACTGCAGATGCATTTGTACCCATCTGGGAGGTTCACGCAGGTTCCAGGGCCGCAGATGTTGGTGGCTCCAGTGGCACATCGGTCAATGCCTACGACAGGGCAAGGCAGAGGTCATGGTGGAGGCGAAGGCAGTGGAGCGGGGCAGTGGGCTTGCATGGGGAGAGTAGGGGGGGCAGGGCACAGGGGCCTCAGAGGACAAACAGAAGCCTCACCCTGCTCTTGGCTGGGCCCTCCCATATCCACAGGTAGCATGGCCTTGTATAAAACGCCATGGCACTGCTCCCAGGCCCTGAGTCCCGGGTTGGGGGGGGGGGGCTCCCAGTAGTGCATCCCCTGACCATGAACCAGTGGGCTCCACTAGCCTGTGTCCCAGCCCAGGGTCTCCCCTGCAGAGGCCTCCAGCCTGACCTCTCTCTGAGTAAGGGCATGGCTCTCACCCACAGTCCCCAGAGACAGACAGACAGAGCTGGTAAGTAGGGTGTCGAGGGACAACTGCCAGAGGAGGAGATAAGAGGTGGGCTGGGACCAACTGAGCAAGGCCTTGAATGCCATGTTCAGACAAGCCTAGGAGAAAGGGGGTGATGCAAGGTGGGGTATGATCAGGGCTATCTCCAAATGACGACCACTCATCTAGCTCTGCCATCTTGCTCAGAAAGGTAGCAAATGGCTGAAGGACTGGGCGGGGAGGCATGGGGGGGTGGCTCTTAGAAACCTGTTGAAGTAATTTAAACAAGGACACCCAGGTAATGGGGTAAAAAGTGGGGAGGTGGATGATGAATTCAGAAACAATTTGTTGACTCACCGGGACTCAGCACTGAGGCTGTAGAGAGGGCAGAGACTCTAGCTTTTTTGAACTGTGTCCTTAATACTAGAAAAGTCCCTGGCACCTAGAGCATGCTGAGTGAACCACTGATTGAATGAATGACATGTCCAGCCTCTGTGTCTGCCCTGAGGTTGTGGCTGAAAGCCCACATACTCAGGGCTCCCTTGCCCTGCCCCACAACACTGAGGTCACCCTGGAGGCCCGGGGGGGGGCAGAGGGACGTGCTAGTGCACAGCAGGACTTCACAGTGTTTGCTAAACAGGACAGAACTGAATGTGCACACTGGCCTGTTGGCAAGGCTGCCCTGTCCCTGGCCTGGCTCCAAGTCTGCGTCAGCTTGGGGGCTTATGGGGACCCCCTGCCAGGTTCTAAATATCCTCCCAGAGGGGTGAGGTTGGGGGAAGGCAGAGGAGAAGGGGATTAAGCTGTGGGTGGTGACGGGGG
>NC_043708.1:26342157-26405040 GCF_006229205.1 Suricata suricatta | reverse complement strand
GGCAGAGGAGAAGGGGATTAAGCTGTGGGTGGTGACGGGGGTGGGGGGGGGTGGGGGGGGTGGGGGGGGAGATTCTGTCCCCCCACGGAGCTGAGAGCCACTGGCTTGAGCCTTGCCTGGGCTCTTCCTCCTGCCCCCCTCCCGCCCCTATCCCTGCCTCCAGGCCCATTTTCCTTGTCGGAGAATCCCCCAAGGGAGCCCCTTAACCCAGCTCATCTTGCCTGCCCAGCAGAGGGGGCCAAGGATGCTCGCTGGAGAAGTGCACTGAGCACGGAGGAGACAGGTCCTGGAAGGGTGGCAGGACACCCCGGTTCAGGCCTGGGAAGGCCAGCCAGCCTCTTCCTCCACCCTACACTCTCTGGACTGTTCCTGGTCTCTCTCTCTTTGTTAGAACTCTCGAAATCTCCCCTCCCCTGAGGTGAGCTCCGTCTGTGAGGTTAAGAGGTCAGCCAGCCCCTGACGAGGCACACGTGAGGGCATGCGCATGTGAGCACACATGTGCACAGGGAGCCGCAGTTCCGTAAACAATGAGCCTTTGAGGAGGGCACATTCCAGAGCAAGGTGGATTTGCCAGGGATCTCCCCCATGCTGCACCCCTCGCCATTGTAGCCGGCCAGAGAGGGGGAACGCAGGCTCCCAGACAGTTCAACAACCTTGAGAACAGAACCGCTTTCCTTCCCAAAAGTTGGCCGGCTCTGTGGGCAGGAGGCTGCCCGCTGCCAGGGCACTCAGCCGACTCAGGATCAACAGCTGGGAGGAGCCAGGCTCCCAGAGGCTCCTTGAGAGGCCCCTGGGTTCTCCCAGGTCTCTGAGTAAGGGGCGCCCTGGAGGCCTACCCCTTCTTTCTCCTTCCCCACTTGACTGGTGCTCCTGACAGGACTCTTGTGTTCCTCAGGGGCACCCTATGATGGGGTGAGCAGGATTCACTAGACTGTTCATCTGGTGGGCAAGGAGGCCCTGCAGTTGGCTCTGACCAGCCACACTTCACCAGGCTGACGGCAGGTACCTGCAGGGCCCAGGGCCTCCAGCCCATCCTGGGGGGTGGTCACTTGCTCTTCTTCCTGGTTTTCTGGAATCTCTTGTCCAGGAAGTGGTGATGTTGGTCTTTCTATGGCATCTCCTGCAGTGGGGGCGAGGAGAGAGCAGCTGGGTCAGGGCCCCTTGGTCACCTGCCTTCGCACTCCCAGGCAGCCTTCCCTCCAGAGATGCTGGCAGTGGCCCTTCCCTCTTCCTGCTGGTCCAGAAGGGCCAGGGGTGGAGCCTTGAGTGGGCTCTGTCCTAACTTCCCTACCTGTCCGTTCCAAAGAAAGTCAGAGAATCTGAGAGCTCTAATGGGCCCTACAGCACATCTGGTCTCAGCTTTCGTTTCACAGGGTAGGAGACAGGTCCATGGAAACAACCACCTGTCCAAGGCCAGCTAGCTAGTTGGAGACAGAGCCCCTAAACAGTACCCAACCCCAGTGGCTTCTGAAAGCTGGCTTCTGCAGAGCTCCAACCTTTTTCCAGCGACCTGATTGGCCCCTACTTCAGCCACCACTTCCTCTTTGGTCTCACTGATGTGCCAAATGGCACCACAAAATGCAAAAAGGGTGCTGTGGCTAGGGAAATATTTGTGTCTCGATGTCTTTTACCAACCTTACAGCACTTTAGGTGTATAGAGCCTGCAGAAAAATAACCTTCACATGTCACACCATCCGCGACCTCATCTGATTTGAGCCCCATGCCTCACGCCATGGTCTCTCCTTCCCTCCCTTCTGCTTTCCGGGAGCTGCTAGGAGGAGGGACTCACCTGGGACCCAGGCAGGTACTTGGGTAACATTGGTTGTGACCTGCACAGGAAGAGAAGGGCACTGTTGGTTCCTTTGTCACCCCTCTTCATGCGCTTTCTTCCGCCACACTCGCCCCTGCCTCCAGGCTTCCCGTCTACTGCGCTTCCTTTCTCATTCATTCCAGGTATTGATGAGTTCTTCCTAGATGCTGGGCTTTCTGCCAGCACTTTATGTCCACTGTCTGAATTAATCTGGCCAACTAGCCTAGGACAGTAGGTTGTAATTATTAAGTGAACTGATGTATGTGGGGTGCCAGATCTGTGTCACATCAGCAATGTTCTCAGGGATCTATGAGCCCGGACAAAGCCACACAAGCTCCGGGGGCTGACTAGCCTACCTAGGGTCACAGGACCAGCGTTGTGGCACCGAGACCCAAGGCCATACCTGGTGTCCCTCACCACAGCTCACAGACAGCAGCGGTGAACCAGGAGGAGAGAAGGGACAGGGGATGACGGAGGGCCAGGAGCATGGCTGGGGGCTGTGTGGACACAGAAGTAGACTCTGGTCTAGGAGGACAACACATACTTCTCCAGGGAGAGAAGCAGCTTGCTGGAGGCACGGGGTTTGGGGACAGTCAGGTATGCAGGTTGGAGGAGCAGGGGACGGGGTAGGGACTGGAGAGGGGAAAAAGCAGGTTCACTCTCGTGGGATGTCTTCCCAGGAGGATATTTGGTCCTTCCCAGGGGAGTCCTGGGTGCAGGGAAGGGAGCGAAGTGGTGTGAAGCCAGCCGCAGCTCTGCTTCCCGGCGAGCCACCCACAGAGGAGAGCCTGTGAGCACACCAGGCTCAGAAAGTGCTATGTCGGGAATTCATCTGGAACCAGACCTTATCTGCGGTACACCACCTGTTCCTACTTCCTTTCTGAAGGGGGCCCCAGAGCACCCTTAATGAGAGTCTGCCTGCATGAGAGCTATTGTTCTGACTTCCCTTGGGGTGAAACCACATCTTCGGGTGAACACCGTCTCCCACCCCAAAGCCAGCATCTCTCCGGGTAACACCCCACACATAACCCCTCTGTCTCCGTTTCCTCCTTCCGGGCACACTGCCCTGCAGCCTCAGTGGCTACCTTGCCCTCCTCTCTGGCACGCTTGCCCGACCCCTGGTGGGTAAATGCACTCACCTGGCCAGCCTGGGAGTCTCCTGGGAAGGAAAGGTGAGAGCATGAGCTCAGGGAGGAGAGGGCCTGCCTTCTTCCCTCCACCCCCGGTCAGGCTTGTGGAGTCACTGACCTCCTGACCTGACCCCAGAGGGCAGCGGTGGAGAGTGCAGCCTCTGCCCCTCCTGGCCTGCAGGGACTGGCCACCACAGACCCCAGAATGCCTGGTCTGGAGAGCCTACGAGGTGGCTCTCTGGGTGAGAGGAAGCCTCCAGCCTTCCTCTAAGGCCTCTGTGACAGGAGTCCCGCCCCTGCCCGGGCTGATCCACCCATCTGTCCTGGCTGTCACCCTCCTCTTTGCCCTGCCACCTCTTCCCTCTCAAGCCTCTCAGCAACATCAGGTCACTCCACCTCTGGGCTGCAGCCCAGGGCAACAGTTCTAGAAAGAGAGAAGCTGCTCCTCGCCTGGCCAGCGTCCAGTCCCCATGACTGGGGCTCTGTCCGGACTGCCCTGTCTATTCCAGATTCCTGGAGCAATTTTGGCCATCATGTAGCTCTCCCGGTCCTAGTACGTCCTTGGCCTCCTGCGCTCGGTGCTACCAGTAACCCGGGTGTGCTTGCCACATGGCTTCCCAGGGCTCCTGCCAGGGTGCCTCAGGCCATCTCTTCCCAGCCTGTGCCTCCCTGGCCCAAGGCAGCTGAGCTGGCGTTGGCGCTGTGACTCTAAGGCCAGGGGAGGCCGTCAACTGTGCCCAGACTCCCCAGGATCTCCCTACTAGCCCTGAAGGTCTAGCAGCAAGCACCAGCCCCAGAAGCTACGTAGCCCGAGGCCAGGGGCCAGAAAGGACTCATGGGTTGGGGTTGGGGCTACTGTTGACCTCTCCTACTTCCACCAGCAACCCTTGGGATGTGGGCACTTTTGACCCCATACGGGAGGGGAAGGAGGTAAAGCCTTCCCTTCCTGCCAGGCCAGGAGAGCAGGCTCTGGGGACTGCTGCTCTCAACTCCCCCTTTCCCCCATGCTCCAGAGTTGGGAAGCCAGGGATCCAGGATAAACACCCACTGGCTCTTTGAGGGGGAAGGAGAATCCCTCAGGCACCTCCCCCAGCCCAGATACCCTTGTCAGGGACGGTCTCGGCCTCCAGCCAGGTGTCGGTGACTGCCCGGAGCGGCTGCCTCTCCGCTGGCCCGAGCAGGGTCCCATAGCTCTTCTGCGCTTGCTCCCTGGAGGGCCTGGCCAGTTCCTCCTCCTCAGCTTTCCTCATGGCCAGGCGGATATGTGAGCTGGAGTAGGTGTAGCCGTGGCCAGCAGGGCAGATCTCCCTGAAGCCCTCTGCAAGGTCATGGGTCAGAGGACAAGCTGAGAGGTGCTGTTCCTGCAGGAGCCCAGGGTCCTCCCTCCCCTCCCTTTGGGGGACAAGCAGTTGTGGCAGCAAGGGAGGAGGGACCCAGGTTGGGGTAAGGAGTTGAGCAGGAAGGAGGGAAGATAAGGGTCTTCTGGCTGGAGGTGAGGTCCAGGTGGGCCACTGGCTTGGAGGAAGCCCCTTGGTGGCCAGAGCTGAGACAAGGAAAGACGTTTACCTGTGCCAGGGAGGGGGCATCTCTCGCACTTGCTGCCCCAAGCTTTGCCTACTCGGCTGCAGCAGCAGATCTGCTTGGTGATGCTCTGGGCCAAAGGCAGGGTGCAGGTGCCAGCCCCCAGCGACCGGTAGCACAGCCCCTGCTGCATGGAGACGGCCTTGTCAGCTGCAATAGACACGGCAGGTGGTGTGGGCAGGTGGCCAGCACGGGGGAGGTGCGGGAGGGGTGGGGGTGGGGGCAGTCGATGGGAGTGGCTGTTGGTGGCGCACACCCAGCTGGCCTGGCCTGAGTCTCAGTCTGCAGGTTTGGGCCCTGAAAGTGCTCAAAAGAAGGTTGGGAGGAATAACCACAGTGGAAGGCGTTGGTATATCTCCTCGAGTTACCTGTTAGAGGGGTCCCTTGATTCCCACTCTCCCATGGAAAGCCTGACAAAAGGAAATAGGGGTGTATGTGCTTGTCTCCAGGGGCCAAGTTCACAAGCATTTACAAAAGCCCACCACAAACCTGGGGTTGGGTGGGGAGAAGTGTGCCCTAGGGCTAGAGTCACCCTGGGGAGATGAGACAAGGTGAGAGCCAACGGTCTGATGGGGAGCTTTGAGGACAGGGCCCCTGTCCTGGCCCTGTTTGTAGCCCAGGCACCCTGTGCAGTGTCTGGTGCATGTGGACATTCAGTAAATGCTCGCTGGACCAATGAGTATGGATGGTGAGATCCACGAATCAAAATCCTGTGGACCCCTGTGAGTGTGAGTTATGCTGGGTTTACATGATAATACCACCACCACGGCCTCTGTTCTCATCTTTTGATGATGAATATTAGACACTACCTTCCTTTGTGTATCTCAGTGGAAGACAAAGGCCATGCCATGCTGGAACGGACTGAATTCCTTGTAGGGCCAGACGAAGGGATGAGAAATGGGTAGAGAGGACAACACTCAAAGCTTAGGAGTTAATGACCCTGGAGAAGTCCAAGTCAGGGCCCAGGACTCAGCAGACCAAGTTCCAATCCTTGCTCCTCCAGGAGCTGTGTGACCTCTCTGGGCTTTACCGTCTTCACATGTAAAATAAGGATGATGTTAATTCCATGGGGAGTAGACAACTGTGTTTCTGCCTGCTTGGCATCTATGCCCCTGTATTCTGGTATCAGCACCCTGGCTTTCCTATGGGATCTACTCCGTTTCCCACTCTGTCCGTGTGGATTAGAGGCTGACTCCACTGCCTAGCTGACAGAGTCCATAGCCCTGATCACAGTGAGTGGGTCAGGGATGGGCACTTGCCCAACTATGCCCAATAATAATCAGCTTTGGAACTTTCCATGGGTTATTAGAAAATGCAATTATTAGAGATGCTTTTTATTTCACTATTTTTGATATTTATTTATTTTTGAGAGAGAGACAGAGTGCAAGGAGGGGAGAAGCAGAGAGAGAGGAAGACACAGAATCTGAAGTAGGCTCCAGGCTTTGAGCTGTGTGCACAGAGCCCAACACAGGGCTTAAACTCATGAACCGTGAGGTCATGATCTGAGCCAAAGTCAGACGCTCCACCAACAGAGCCACCCAGGTGCCCCAATTTCTCTATTTTTAAATTGGAGTCTGCAAGGCTGGGCGATGTAGGCCTGGAGTGTCTGAGTGTCTGGCGGCCACCTCTGAAGGAATTATGAAATCAACACAAAGGAAACAGAGCTAAAGACCTGTTTAGACCTGGATCCAACCAAGCCTGAGGCACACCTACCCCTGGACTTCCTAGTTATGTGGACCAATTAATTATTTTTGCTTACAGTGATTTGAGTTGGGTTTCTGTCACTTGCAATCCAAAGATGCCTGACTAATATACTTCCTCCTCCTCCTCTTCCTTTTTCTTTCTTAAAGCTTATTTATTTAAGTATAATTTCTATACCCAATGTGGGGTTCAATGTCACAACCATGAGATCAACAGTCACATGTTCCTCTGAGCCAGCCAGGCGCCCCCTGTCTGATACACTTTCTTCACAAGGACATACATGAAAGTGCCTTGTCAATGGTTATGTGCTACATACAGAGACCAATCACTGGTCAGTGCATGAGCCTGGGTCTCCAGCTATAATCTATGCTTCGGGCAGCTACTTCCTTTGCAATACTGTAAGGAGTGGCTCAGTCCTTTTATTTTTTGTTTGTTTAATTAATTAATTAATTTATAGAGAACACGTACACATACACAGGTGGGGAGAGGGCAGAAAGAGAGAGGGAGAGAGAGAATCCCAAGCAGGCCCTACACCACCAGTGCGGTGGCACTTAGTCCTTTTGAGCCCCAGGATGGAGGTGACGTGGTTGAAAGTATCAGGAGGCTGTCCCAGCACAAAGCAACACTTGTAGACTGCTCTGCTGGCCCTGGTCAGGTGGCAGGGAAGAAGGCAAAGCTCAGAAAGGAAGGGAAGAGAAACTTCATGCCCACCCCTTTCCACCTACAGGGAGGTAAATCAGCAGCTGGAGGGGGTAACAGTAGGGAGGGAGAAAGGATATAGAACTCCCAGAAACCCAGAAAGGGTTTCTTTCTGGCACTAAAAAGTCAAGTCACTTCAGGTGTTAAATATGCCAGCCTAATAAAGCAATCTTCAGTGGGGGGTGAGATGAGGAAAAAACAGTGCTAGATGCCTCTGGGGGCCTTGATCACATGTCTTGTCACCATCAAGTCTTCCTGAGAGCTGCCAGAGGGGCTCTCCCCACTCTGGGCCTCCTCACTCTCTGGGTGTCCGTCCCCTCTTAAGGCTTTTACTGTCTCCTCCCCCTGGAGACACTTACTGGGTCCCGTCTTCTCTTTCCCTTCACGTAGGCGCTCCCTCTGGGTGGCACTGGAGCCTTGCTCATCCTGTGGCCTCCCCTGACCCAGTACCAGCTCATTTGTAGATGGAGGGCTTGGCCAGCCCGGGGAGCTCTGCTGAGCAGGGCTGCCACTTCGCAGATGCCAGTCGGGACTGGTTTTATTCAGTTCTGGTCAGGCCTCCCTGCCCAAGGAAAGCCCTGTCTGGGCCGTGGCATCAGTCCTGCTATCTGGGGGTGCTGCCAGCCTGGGCCTCTCCTGACGGGAAACCACAGAGGCCACTGGAAACAGCTGGCTGGGGCTACACACAGATACACACAGACACGGTGCTGACATGACCAGTGACATGAAAGTATTCGTGGACACAGACACATTCTGAACCATAACGGACCACACGCTATGGGAAGGCCTGGAGGTCAGGCAGCCGTGCCATTCATGCCCCAGACAGGCACTTTAAGAAGGGGCTACAGTTAAGTGACCAGGCTGCTAAGGTCAGGCCCTGGAAGAGGCAGCCACAGCTCAGCCAGACATCCGAGCAGAGGCAACACACATCCCCCCCAAAGTGAATGAGGCAACAGACAGGACAGAAAGGATTAGAGGATAAACAGAAGCAGAAAATCCCAAACTGCAAAGCCCCCAAAGAAACGCCAAAAACCAAAACTGAAGTTGTAACCATCTCTGCTCCAGCAGGCGGGGGCAGATCAGTGTTTGTATGTTGGGCCCAGCTCCAGGTTGAGACACAACTCCTGGGCCTTGGGATGGAGCCTGGGGAAAATTACTGTTCTGGGCCTGGCGGGAGGCAGGGTGCGGTACCCTGAGGATCCCACCTTGCCTCCCAGTGTCCCCCAAGCCTGGTCCCCGCCAGCACTTACACACACAGCGGCTCCTGGATGGGTCCAGCATGAGGCCAGGCCTACAGGTGCACAGGTAGCTGCCCCTGGTGTTCACGCATTCCAAGTCCTTGCACAGGCCCAGGGTCAGGCACTCGTTGATATCTGCGGGGTTGGAGGATGTGAGTGAGCGCCCGCCCCACCGAGGCCTGATGGAGGGGAGGGGCCGGTGCAGAGCTCTTCACACACTTTCTCAAAAAAAAAAAAAAAAAAAAAAAAAAAGACAATAAAGCTGCCATGTGTGCCAGGTACCATGCGAGGTGGCTTACATAGGATACCCCATTTAATTCTTACCAACCATTTTATCAAGTAGGTTCACGTGGCTTCATTTTATAGGCAAGGAAGCAGGTTCCAGGGGTAACTTGCCCAAAGTCACCCAGCTTGTAGGTAGCAGGCTGGGATGCACACAAGGGGAGCAGATAAGGGCACAGTTCGGGTTGGAGGATGGAGAACCATCTGCTTAGTCCCCCACATTCAGCCTTCCTGGAGAGACTCTGCAGGCCCCAAGATGTGGGGAACACATCTGCAGTGGGCTGCAGGATGGAGGCGCCCAGCAAAGACGAGGAGGCAGGAGGCTGGAGGCAAGCACTGAGGGGTGGAGGGTTTGGAGGCCATGTTTTCAGGAGGCGGAAGGCCTCAGGCAGGCCACACACATCCTCCAAGACCAGTGGGAGCACAATGCTGTTCTTCAAACAAGGGAGTGACATTGGCTTCCTTTGTGATCTCAAAAACATTTCATACCAAGGGGAAATCCCAACCCTTACTCTAAGCTCGAAGACGTCTTGGTGGTGGGACCCTTGTTGATGATGGTAAGTGTGGGAGATCTGTGAAGGGCACCCCCACCCCCAGGGCCAGGAGATTAGACATGGCGACCCAGTGTCACCTGCTCACCCATAGGGTTCATGGAAGCCTGTGCACTAAGCACAGGAATGAAGGGGTTAGGAGATGGATGGCCCAACTACTCTTTGGCAGGATACCCAATTGGGAGGGAGGTGCCTGGGAAGATGCCACTGAGATCTAGGAAAGGGAACAGATTCCCTCTGCCCCTGGACTGTGGCCATAATGATATATCTAAGTATCTAAATGCAAATCTGACATGCCTCTGGAGTCCCTTTTCACCTCCTAGAGGGAGTCCCTAAACCCTCACAGGGCATCCAATGCCCTCCACCATATTTCCCCACAGCCTGTGGTGGGCAGCCCTGGCGAGGCCCTGGTATGTCTGTGTTGTTTCCCATTGTCACAGAGGCTGTACTCCAGCCAGCCCAAACTGTCCCTTTGCTTGTGCTGTTTCCTCAGCCTGGAATGCCTGCATCCAGAGCTGGTCACCTCTACCCATTCTTTAAGTCCAGGTCAGGTGTCACCTGAAGCCCTCCTTCTACCCTCCCAATCTGGGAAGGGGCCCCTACCATGTGATCCCACAGCACCCAGAGCTTCTTTCCAGCGAGAGCACTTACCCTGTGGTAATTGTTTAAGTGTCTGTGTTCACCGGGGCAGCCGCCATGTTTATCTGTCACTGTGTACTAGCACCTAGCACAATGCAGTTCATGACAACACCCCAAAACTATCCCGAGGAAGGAGAGGAGGCTGGAGAGAGGAGGGTAATGCACACGGGTATAGAGGTGAGCAGATCCCTTCCCAGATATGGAGACCAAGACCACAGATATGGGAAGGGGGAGGTTTTAGGGGCAGGGTCTCCTGGGGGAGGGCCCCTTGGCTTCCTATATCCCTGAGGCTCAGTGGAAGGAGGGCTGAAAGCTCATTTGAGATCCTGGGAATAACTTTAATCCTGTGCACTGGGAAACCAGCCAGAAGGAGAGGCCATTGGGGACAGTTGAGATATGAATGGCTCTGCTGTACCCTCCAAGGGCAAAACTAAAGGCTTCTCTCCACACCCACTGCCCAGTCTACTAGTCCCCATTGCCTCCAGGGGAGTCTGACTTTGGGCTGGGTCAGAGGCCTGCCCTTTTGTCTGGTCCAAACACTTTATCCATGACCTAAAAATCCCCTAGGACTAGCCTAACCCCCCCCCCCCCCCGCCAAGGACTTCCTCAGATCCCTCTCTCCTGAAGAAGCCTCCAGGAAGAAGGTACCTAGGAAGCCACCTGGGTCAATCCCCTGTCTCTAAACCAGCTTCATTCAAAGCAAGTCAGACAGACAGCAGTGTGTCTAGTTCTCCAAAGGACAGGTTGTCTCAGCTCCCCCCTGACCTCTGCCAGCCCCGGGAGCCTCCCTGCTGGAAGGCCCTGCTCATCTCTCCTATTGCCAGGTGCACAGCCAACAGGGGCTCCCTGCTCAGAGTCTTAGCGGTTCAGTGGCAGCAGCTGCCCCTCAGTGAAGGTTTCTGGACCCTCAGTCCTCTGGTCCCTACCCCTATCCCCACTGGAACTCCTTATAGTGACAAAGCCACAGCTGAGACCATCTTCCCACTCCTCTGTCCTAAGGTGCCTCTGGGCCTTGCCCCTCTGGCGGCTCTGTAATGCAATGTGCTCCAGGCCTTGGTTGGCCTTAGAAAGCCTGTCAGCCAGGGTAGCCAGGCCAGGGACCAAACTTTATGGTCCCCTGTTCCGTCCCTCTTCTCCCTCCTAGCTGTGGGAGGCAGGTGTGAGTAGCTGAAGGAGGTATGTTAGGGAAAGTCCACAGAGGGCCCCATCAACTCAGGCTGACTTGATCCTAGAGTCAGAAGTCCTCCCAATCTAGGGAGAATGGCCCAGGAGGTAAGTAAACATGTAGGGACCAGGGCAATACCTTCACATACAGACCCTCAGCTCCAGAGACCCACCTGGCCCAGGTCTGGTGGGGGCAGGCAGAGATGGCAGGAGGGACAGGCTCAGCTCCCAGGTCCTTTCTAGCCTTGCTCTGTCATTATCCCCCTGACTTCCTAAGGCCCCTGGAACCAGCAGCCCCCATTGCTCTCCCAAGCTGGGGCTTAGAGGTACCCGGAGAAGACCACTCAGCAACTAACTCCTTCTGTTTGGGGATGGGGGGAAGTGCCCCGATATCATCAGACCTTCATCATTTCCCATCCCCAAGCCCAGCCTTGGCCCCGTCTTCCTTACCTTGGCAGTGAGTGAGATTCAGTCTCTTATATCCCTGGGGACACTCGAGCTGGCCATTTTCAACCACCGGGGAGGCTAAGGAGTGAAGATATAGATGAGTCTCACTGGAAGCCCCTTGGGTTCCTCTGTCACCCGTGCTGAAAAGTGGGGTACAACCCACTCCACAGTGTGAGGCTCTGTCCCCCAAGTCACCACCATGGGCATTTGTGATGGCATCTTGACCGCAATCCCTTTCCTGGCTCTCACCAGGTTACCCTTGGCTCAACTTGCTCTTACTAGAAATGACACTCAGTGACTATATGTCTTGTATATACCAATGTTCTACACTATAATGTGATTAAATGGCTTCATTTATTGATATAATTTTTTCTTTTTTGGTTTTCAAGTCATTATAGATTTGTAGGAGGTTACGAAAAACAGTCACACAGAGGTTCTGCGTGCCCATCACCTCGTTTCTCCTAATGGTTACATCTTACACACCTATAGTTATTTTATTAGTTTTTAAACCTCTAGATAAACAATTCACAGTCTAATTCTAAGCTGTTTATTTTGATACTTGGTTTTAATGCCGCCATAGCTGACAAGGTATCTCAGCTCGAGATGGAGGAAGCGCATTGTTGACCGCACTCATGAAGCCACACCATTCATTTTTCACTCACAGTCACCCACTGTGTGATGCTAGAGGCTTTCCATCTCCCCTGAGGTCGGCCAGTGGTCCTTACAAATGTAAGGTCTATTAGAAAATTCCGGTTTTCCAGTTTTTTAAGTGTGCAAATGGAGTTGGCTCATAGCAACAAATCCCATAATGACGGAACTGCTTCCAAATAGCCATTTTCAAAAGGCTCTCTCTGTGGGACAAGTCTCTTGAACAGTAGCCCTACCTGAAGTTAACAGCAGACAAAACCAGGCAGATGTCTGACTCTAGACTGACCAAAGGAAATAAGTGTCAGAATTCTGGTGCTGATACCGCCCTGCCTGATGGCATAACATTCTCCTGTACGTTAAAGAGAAAAAGGTGCTTTGAAAAAGAAAAATCTTGGAGGGATGGACTGGCATGTCAGCCTCCAGAGGAATACTTCAAAGGGTTTGGATTTGTTTTGTTTTTCTTGAAAAGCTCTAGCAGCTAGCATATTACTGACAGGCATCTGTCATCACAGAAGAAGGCAGCAGATGTGGAATGTTCCATAAAGATCCCGTTCTACCCTACAGATCTTGTTTTACATAGTTAACCACATGATGATTTCCTCTAGCAATTTGTCTCTTTCTGACTTCCACTTCCTTGTGGCAATGGCTTGTCTATGAATGCTACAGTGAGAGAATTTTCCAGAGAGTGCTCTCCACCTCTATGACTTCACCTGGATTCCTCTTTATTCTAGTCAGGGCACCAGCAACTACCCTTCCAGAGTTGTTGGAAAAGCTTCTTTTATTCAAGAAGTCATTTATTGTTGGGAATATATGCCTTGTGGTTGATCCTTTCTTTAGCAGTTTACAAAAAGATAATTCTTCATATCTGTTATCCCTGAAATTGATTCTTGCAAATACCAAGAGACATGTTAGAGATATCTATACTTCCATCCAATCGTACAGCAAGGTTTGAGCATCTCGACGTTTTTAAATGTGTTTTGAATCCAGATAGCTTTTACTCTGCCATTAGCTGCTGTTTCCCAGCACATTAGACACTTAGGGCAAAATCTCTTTTCTTCCTCACACCCTCTCTCTCTTCCTTCTTTCTTTCAAGGGTGAGCAGGGGAGAGGGGCAGAGGGAGAGAGAGAGAGAGAGAGAAAAAAAGGAGAGAGAAAGAATCCCAAGCAGACTCCACACCCAGTGAGGAGCCCCAGTTGGGGCTCCATCTCACAACTGTGAGATCATAACCTGACCCGAAATCAGGAGTCGGACTCTTAACTGACTGAGCTACCCAGGCACCCCCAGGGCAAAATCCGTTATTAATGATATATGATTTCATACAGCCTTCTTGATCATTTGGACCCTGGGGTCCATTCTGGGTCATGCCTGAGAGGTCCTGATTATTTTTAATTTGGAATATGGTTAATTACATGTCAGAGAAGTGGCAGCACTGAATCTAAACAATGATTACTTGGCGATTATGCCATTAGTATTATTTTGAATCCTGTTTCTTTGCAGGAATTTTTTTTAGAGTCATTTCTCAACGTGGTGAGGGTTGTTTTCATTCAAACTTGACCCCATATTTGAAAAACCCCATCAACCCAGCACTGTTGTGGTCCGTGTTATGATATGCCAAACACAAACATGAGGAGGTGCCATGTTTTCCTGGAACCCCGCTCTTCCCTGAGGACCCTCCACATGCCAAATATGACCTCCGACAGTCTGCCATACACACCGAGCGAGGATATAAATTTGTAAAGCTTAATTATTTTTTAACATTAAAAAAAAATGTCAGTTGAGTCTATAAAGCCTTTCCCGCTATGGATGACAGTCTTGCTCAGGGTTCACGGGTTGTTCCACGGTGAGGACTGGGCTCTGGCCCAGTGGAGATAGAGGAGGATTCTGAATGCACGGATACTGAGAGGGATGAGAGTGAGGCTGGGAAACGTCAGTGCCCCTGGCATGGGGCCCGGTGGCATCAGCTGAGACCAGGGAGGAGGAAAGGGAGAGGGGAAGTTGTTTGGAAAAACTAAGAAAGCAAGCTGATTAGATGCAGCCTGCAAACATTATGAGGAGCAGAAGGTGGAAAAGAATAATGCGAGGCCGATGCCAGAACATCTGGACGGTGCTTCGGAGCTGCAAGGCTGCTGGCACAGAGAATCCTGTTTCCTATACAATCACCCTGCAAGGCAGGGAGCATTATCCCCATTTTACAGATTAGGAGAGCAAAGCTCAGAGGGGGCTGAGTAGTGGCTGAACCCGAGTCTCTGGCTGCTAAGGCCACATCCCTTATGTGCCACTCTGCTGAAAGTGGGAGGGAGGGAAGGGGCCAGGAGGCCAGGGTGGCACTGAGATGTGAGAGGGGGGATCATGAGGCAGAAGGACCCCGCTTCCTCAATGAGTGGTTGATGAGTGGTCAGAGCTGGGTTTACAGCCAGGGACCAGGGTGGAGTGGCAGCGGGCACCTGCAGGGCACCGTGAGAACCTGCGGAGTGTGTAAACTGAGAGGAGCTGTGTTCATTCATTCATACAGATTCACGTGCTTTTCTTATAAAGTGATTTCTTCCCCAGAGATCTCTGCCCTCTTGCTGGCCTTAAGAGAAACTGTTGGAGGCGCCTGGGTGACTCAGTCGGTTAAGCATCAGACTTTAGCTCAGGTCATGATCTGGCGGTTTGTCGGTTCAAGCCTCTCATCAGGCTCTGTGCTGACAGCTTGGAGCCTGGAGCCTGCTTTGGAGTCTGTGTCTTCCTCTATCTCTGCCCCTCCCCTGCTCATGCTCTGTCTCTTTCTCAAAAATAAATGAGCTTAAAAATAAAAAGAAAGAAACTGTTGGATGGACAGCAATCTATGAAGGGAGGCTTCTGGAGAGGAATGCATTTCAGGAGAGGAATGCATTTCAAAGCCACTGTCCCTGGTGAAATTCCCATTTTGCCAGCAACCCCCGCCTGATCCCAAAGAGGGCCCCGAGACCCTTCCCCACACCTCACGGAGGCCACCTACAAGCTTACCTGCAGCGTCCCATCTAGAAAAGTCAGCCTCACTCTCATTGGGGGATAGAAGGCTGGGATTTATTTTAATGTTTATTTACTTATTTTGAGATAGATAACAGATACATAAATGGATCAATGATGGATAGATAGAATCCCAAGCAGTTTCCGAGTTGTTAGTGCAGAGCCTGATGTGGGGCTCAATCTCATGAACTGTGAGACCATGACCTGAACTGAAACCAAGAGTCAGACACCTAACTGACTGAGCCACCCAGGCATCCCTAGAAGGCTGAAGTTTAGACAGCCATGTGGAAGGGAGAACCTTGGCTCAGGTGGAACTCAGCACCCACCCGCAGTTCCGGGAGCGACCCTGGCAGCCAGTGAGCTGTGATTCACGGCAAGGGAGGGCAGGTGCCCCCAGCCCCGCCACCCACACTAGGTCACTTCCCAAGTACTCTCAACACACTCAGGCCTTCCTTTTTCATGACACTTAAAATGCTGTCTTGTGACCACCTGTTTGCTTGCTCATCTCCCCCTCTAAAGCCTAAGCTCCTTGAGTTCAGGGACCTTGTCTTCATTGTTGCCACATCTCTAGACACGGAACACTATGGGCACTCAGTCAAAACGGGATGACTAATAGCAAACACTAAAATGGCACTTACTAAGCAGCAGGCTTTATTATAAAGTTTCTACATGTATTAACTTATTTAATCCTCATAAAATCCCTTGAGAGGACCTACTGATAGTATCCCCATTTTATGCATGAGCAAACTGAGGTCCAGGGAGGTTAGGAAACAGGCCCAAGGCCTCCGAGCTGGTGGATGGCCCTGGGATTATGACCCCAGGCAGTCTGTCTCCTGAGGAAAAATTCTGAACCATCCCTCTCTACTGCCTCCAAATACATAAATCAATGAACTCGAGACAAGCCTCAAGAGTTGTCTAGGCCAGGAATCCTTGGGTTTGTGGGCTACAGGGAGACATGTACCCTTCAGGACCTACCTCACCCCTCTCTTCCCTTTTCTTGAACAAGGGATCAGGAGAACGAATGGGAAAAACAAAGGCAGCGGTACCCAGATGGAGGTCAGAAGAGCTAATCAGATGCTGGGTAAATGCCCCCCAAGGTCGACAGCCAAAGTGCCATGGAGAGTCAATATAGGCAATGGGGAAGGACCCTCCTACCCCTCACAGCCCCTCAGCCAACACAAGGAGAAGACAGCGGATCAGAAAGCAGAGAGAGAATGGTAGGTCTGGAAATAGAGGGGCTAAGCTATGCTTCCCACGGGTGCTTCACAGAGAAATGTGAAGAGCTGCCGGTGACCTTGCATTTGGGCCTCTTAGGCCTGCGAAAGCCCAAGCAGCTGTTGAGGGGCCAGCGGGGATCAACCGGAACTCCAAGGAGTCTGAGCATCACAAAACGCCCAGGAAGCCTGTAGGGCAGATGTGTGTACCTTTCCCGGTACAGAAACCCGAGCCGCATGGCCCAGAACCTCACGTCTCCTGGCCCCTGACCCCAGCCCCGTCCACTCACTGCTGCACCTGAGCTAACTCACACACCAAGGAAGGAAGCAGAGGAGCCCCTGGCTGTAGCCTGCCCCTGCCCCGCTGACTCTCTCCCTTGGCGGCTGGGACTTCCAAGGAGGTCTCAACCAGGACAGACTAATTGCTGGAGACAGTTTTGGCCCTGACTCCACGACTGAGTTCAGGGGGGAGATGGTGGAGACATATGTCTGGCCACGGAGCTGTTTACAATCTACGCTGATCTCAGCCTGTGATGACAGATGGCCACAGCAGGGAGTTGTGGAGGGTGCCCTGCCACACACGCCTCTCCCAGAGGACAAGACAGGCATGCGTGTACGCGTGCGCACATACACACACCCCGGATGAGGCGAAGCTCAATGCCCCGGGGCATGTGCGTGCATCGGTGCTGAACGTTCCACGTGAAAATCTCAGGTGGGTAAGCTGGGAAGAAACCTCTGCTGCCCCAAAGCAGAAGGAGTGTGGATTCTGGGGCAGCCAGACCCATGCTGAATTCCTGGCCCTCTGCTGACTAGCTGGGTGACCTGGAGCACTTTTCTTAACCTCTATCAGTCTTGAGTTTTTCATCTGAACAAATGGGGATAGAGACTCAGTTTCATGGCTTATGAAGGTCAACTTGACTGAAACAATCAATGTCAGACTGAAGCTAGCTTGGCAAAGTCCCTGCAAAACATCAGTCCCTCCCTCTTCCTTTCCTCCTTCTCTCCCTCCATGCTCTCCCCTTCCTCCCTTTTTCTTCCTTCCTTTTTTCCCTTCCTTCCTCCTTCCCTCCCCCCTCCTTCCTCCTTCCTTCCCTCCCGCTCTTCTTTCCTTCCTCCCTTCCTTCTTGCCATAACACAGTTTCAAGGACAGCAAGCCAGCTGCTTCCCCTCACTGGCTGGAGACACTTGTGTAAATTACTCAACCTCTCTGAGTTTTTTATCAGTAAAATGTAAATGACAATTGCTTCCTTGGGGACTATTGTGAATGCTACTGTGTGAAACCCTGAGCACGATACTTGTCACAGATTATTGTAATGTTCATTATTCCAGATTTTCTGCTTGGTGAAGTCCTAATGGACCCGCTCAAGGGTCATGGAAATCCCACCCAAAGATGGGCTCTGTTTCCTCGGGGCAGCACTAGAGCCAAAGTGGGTGTCTTGGTTACCACAAGCAGCGAGGTAGAGAGGGGTCTGGACAGACCCTTGGCTCAGACAGGTGCCACTCCAGTCAACCCCACCGCGGCCCTCCCTGGACCTCTCCAGGCCAGAGATGCCACGTGTCACAGACACCGCTCTGGGGTAAGGAGGGCGCTAACTTGAGCTGAGACACGATTCCCAGGAGGCCTCGAGTCCCTTGGAAGCAGCTTTCAGAGCATCCCTGAGCCAAAGAGACGCTGCTTTTTCTTCAGCCCAACAACTGGAATTCTGAAAAATCCTATTTCTTTAGGGCAGGAAACTGGGCGTCTCACCCAGAGTCCCAGAGAACAGGAGCCCCACCCCAGCACAGCTGTTCCCTAAGCCGGGGTAACCCGGCTGAGCAAATTCTCCAAGCCAAGTGCACAAGAAGCCATATAGGAAGAAGGTTACAGTTGCTCTAAGGCAGGGGTCTCGGGTCACATGGACACAATTTCCTCTTCTGTGAAATGAAGACGGTCACACCCAACTCCCAGAGACATAGTTAGGATGCAGAGGAATGGGGAAGCACTTAGCGCGGTGCCTGGCACTTATTAAGGGCTCAGAAGAAACGGTTGCTAAGGATGATGGTGATGACAACGAAGTGGTTGTCGTGACTTGCCCTGTGGTGCTCTCTGCCCCAAATCCTGCCAGTTGCCCATTTCCCCTCATGCACCCACCCTCCCCAGGGGCTGGCCTCACCTGAGGCAGTCCCCGTGGTCAAGGGCCCTGGGAACACAAAGGCAAACCAAAGCTCTCTTTCTACTGAGGGTTTCAAACACATTTGCAGACATATACATACACCTCCACTCCCTCAAAAATAAATTTCCTTTCCCAACTCCTTCTACGAACCTGTTCGTAGCAGCCCAACTCTACAGCAGGGAGCTAAGTACTTCTGGGCATGCCCCATTCATTATACCACTGGGTTTTGCTAAGCTGCAGTTTTTGGATTTGGGGTTTTTGTTTTGTTTTTGAGGGAGCACACAAGCTGGGGAGAGGGGCAGCGGGAAAGAGAGAGAATCGCAAGCAGGCTCCATGCTCAGTGTGGAGCCTGACGCAGGGCTCGATCCCACAACCCTGGGATCATGCCCTGAGCTGAAATCAAGAGTTGGATGCTCAACCAACTGAGCCATCCTGGTGCCCCCAATAAGCTGTGGTTTTTTGTAAGATGCTCCTTGAGCAATGCTCACCAGAAACATCTGAGCCTTGGCTTTAGCCCTCCAGAACAACTCTGCCAGCTTCTCTCTGGGACAATTCTTTTAACACATTTCTGTGAATTCTTAGGCCTGAGCTACAGGTAGCTTCCCTGCCTGTCTATTCAATCCCAATCTTCTGGAGGGATGTCCTTTGTGCACAAATAACACAACATACAACCCTGGGCAGCCCCCTCCTGGCTGTGAACTCCTAATCTAATGTCCTGAGTATTGCCATCTTTGGGCAGGCCTAAATCTCCCCACAATGATTAGAGAGATCCTGGTCAGCTGAGAATCAGACACTCTGTGGTCTGAAGCCTTGCTCCCCTGTTCTAGCTGTGTGGCCTTGGACAAGTTGCCCAGCCCTCTCTGAGCTTCGTTCTCCTCATTTGTCAAGTGGGGATAAAGACTCTTAGCTTGCAGGTGGTTGCAGTGATTCAGTGAGATAAGGCAGGTGAAGAGCCCAGCATAGTGTAAAAAGTTCAGCATCCAGTGGCTATTGTTGCTTTTAAGATGGAAAGGTGCAGAAGCCCTCAAGGGGCAGAGAATCAGCAGTCCCTGGAGGTACAGAGAGGGGCCTGGGTTTTGAGGTGAACTCATCCCATGCCAGGCGGACGGACAGATGGCCAGCTGGAGCCCACCACCGTGGGCTGAGAGCAGAGTGCCAGCCCCGCCTGCCCCGGCGAAGGGGCCTTGGCGTTGACACAGCCAGTGCCAGGCCAGATGGGACAGCAGCCAACTTTCCAGTCAGCCCAGATGTCTTTCTCCGACAAAAACTGCAAAATGTGGCCTCAATCAAAGTGGCTTTTAAGAGCAGTGTGCTCTTTGGACCCAGCAGAGGGACGGCAGAAGCTCCGAAAGCTCCCAAGGGCGAGGAAGAAGACGTGGCTGGGGCTGGGCCATGGAAGGTCAGCTGTATCTGTCACTCTGAGTGGAGGGAGGAGGGAGGGGATCATAGGCTCCTTGAGCCATTGCCCTGAGAAAGAGGAATTCTTCCGGAAGAAAAGGGATTTGTCTGTGTCATGTAAAGGAGACCTCAAGACAATCCTTTTCCTCATCAGAAATAGCATCATTCTGCAGGAGTCTTCTTTGGCAGCTCAGTATGGAGCCTCAGAAGCCCAGCGAGGGATGTGAGGGCGATCTGGCTGCGACATCTGTCACCCCATTGATCGCCAGGGTTGATTCGGCTGATCTGGCTGGCTAGGCGGGTGTCCCCTTCCTCCCTCACTGCTCCATGTGCGTCCCTCCCAAAGCTGCGCGTTCGGTCGAAGACGACCATCCCCGATAGAGGAGGACGTTCTTCGGTCAAGGGTATACGAGTAGCTGCGCTCCCCTGCTAGAACCTCCAGACAAGCTCTCAAGAAGCCCAGCGAGGACTCAGGGGAAGCCATGAAGTCCCGTAGCTCTTTACTAGATGAACTGGGGAATGACAATGCCCTTCCCTGAGGGACACACCTCATTTTATCAGAAGAGAAACAGAGGCCCAGAGGGGCAAAGCCACCAGGCCTGCGAACGTTCTCGAACCCAGAAGTCCTCCCCATCTTGCCAACCATTCCCAAACCCATCCCAGCAGCTCACTCTCTCTTCTGTCTCTTGCACGGTAGCCTGCTAGTCATGCCTACTTAGAGAAACGTTCCCCACCCGCAGCCCCAGGCTCAGGCGTGGAGCTAGGTGTCTGGCACCCTGCCAACACAAACAGGGCTCCTCAGTCTTAGCCCGTCTCTATACAATGCCCAGCTGCACTTTAATGTGTTTTAAATGTTTGCATTCCCTGGTCTTTGTTATTTCTTGCTTGGTGTGCTGGAATGCTTGACATTCCAGAGTTTGCACCCTGGTGCCCAGCTTGCTGAGATGGGCTGCACGCTGCCGTGGGGGAAGGGGATGGGAGGCACTAACTGGGCCAGGGAGGAGGTGAGGGCACACACTTGGGTGTGCTGTGCTCTAGAAACTGTTTCTCACTCTCTTGGTCTCACCTGCCTATGCAATTTCCTTGGGTTGTTAAGCTCTTTCCTGTCTTATTGGCCTATTCTAACAATTCTTCAGCTCGTGGCCTGGATGTCACCTCCTATAAGAAGTTTTGCCCGATCCACAAGTTTGAGTTAGGATCCCCTACCACGCAGGGAACAGATGTGCAGGTTGTGCACTGCACAAAAGCACCACATCTACGAGAATCACTGGCATCCTAGATTTGTATTTGTAAAGATTGTTTTGAACAAATGGAAGTAGAACCTTTCTCTAATTTGTACAAAGGTGTTATTGGACCTATCTGTGGTCCTGGTTCTGCTGTGTTCCTACAGCATGTGACTTTTGTCTGGTTGGTGCTACCTGTATATGCCCCCACCACACCTCAGACTGTAAGCCTGGAGAAAGGAGGCTCTGATTCTGCCTCATTTTCCACTGTCTTTCCAGGGCGTGCACACTAGGGGCTCTTCAGATGGGTGCTTCATTAATGAAAATATCTGTTGACTAAATGGAATGTGGGATATGGAAGTCTCAAGGGTGGACCTAACTAGGAGGAACAGAAATGAGCTGGGGCAGGGAGTGGGGGTGGGGGTGGGGGTGGGGGGATGGGTGGAGAAGAAAAGTGGTGAAAACATCTCTGACCTGGAGGGGGAGATGCTGAGCAGTTCAAGGCCTTGCCCCTGCCCTCCATCCCCCCACCACCCCAACCATGAGCCGGAGGGTCCCTTCCCTTTTCCCTTTTAGAGGGATACTTTTTTAGAAACTATAACAACAGCTACTGCTTACTGACCAAAAGCTAAGGACGTGCATCGTCTCCTCTCCACAGCAGCCCCACTGGCACTATTATCGTCTCCATGGTGCAGATTGGAGCCGGCGCAGAGGGGAGGCCAGCCAGCAGGGCTGGGACTGGAACCTGCTCTCCGTTGCATGCTCAAGTCTGGGTACTTAATGCTACCCTCTGCCGCTTCCCCCAAAAGTTCCATCGCACTGCAAAATCATCCAGACTTATTTTCAATTAGGAAAATACAGTCACGGCTCCACAACCAAGTCTGAAGTTAGGAACAGCCCTGTCCCTCTCACCTTTAGGCTCCGGGCCAGGCCCCCTACAGAGCCAATGCACCAAGTCAATTGTTGACAGGCAAAAGAAATACATGCCAGGCCCGGGCCGGGCCCAGAAGTGGGGCCTGGAGGGAAAAGACAGGCTGAGCGGGTGGAAGGTGCCGCACTCAGGCACAGGCCCCTCACCACCCACCTCCCAGCTGCAAGGTGGGTATCTCTGAGAGCAGCATGAATGGGCATTTTGCTGACTCCAACACCCTCCATGCTTGGCACACATGGGCACCTGGTAAGTATTTGCCAAATAAATGAACGGACGAACAAACAAAAGAATATGTGTTAGGTTTTCCCACCATCCGTAGGAGGGCGGGGAACTGGGCTTCCCATATTCTAAGGCAGAGGACATTCTGGGACAGACATTCAGCCCTGAGTGGGTTGGAAACAGAGAGAGAGGAGGTGAGGGGGAGGCTTGGAGGCCCCATCAGGGAAAGAATGAGGGAAACGCTGAGTCACTAAATCAAGACCACTGGGCCCCTGACACCTGGGCAGGTGGGTGTGTAGAAGGGGGCCCAGCACGGGACAGGATCCCTAAAATCTGAGCCAGAACAACTAGCAAGAGGGCGGAACCCCTCCCAGGCAATCAGATAGAGCAGGTGGTCCGGCCTGCAAGTGGGACTGAGCTTTCTGTGCTGTCAGGGGTCCCAGCCACCAGCCGGAAGCCCCCTCAGGGAAGCTCTGGAAAGCCTTCCCAGTTTACCAGCCTGTTCTACCTGCCTGGCCTCTGAGACCTCGATGGGAGATGATGTGAAGGCCAGGCCTTGGGAAAGCTTTACCCTGGACCCTGACAGCTAGTACTTACCTGGTCTGGGTGGGCATGGGGCACACGAGGTCACCCCCCAAAAGGCACCCACGCTGCCACAGCAATCCTCTTGGGCAGTGAGCTCCAGCAAGGGGTTGGCACACTGGAAAAGAGGACAGGACACCCATCAAACACTCCCCTGCCTTGCACAGAGATGTCCCCAGAAAACCTGAGACAGGAGCTCAACTCCAAAGTCCTGCTACAGGATGCCTCCGCCCAAGGGAGGAGAGAAGAGAGTCAGGTGATGTCCTGGAAGGAAACAGAAACCTGCAGTCCATTCCACCAAACCCTAAACTTGGGGGCAGGCCACACCCAGAGAAGAAAAGATCTGCTCTGTGCAGGTCTGCAAACTGGCCCCTTCCATGTCCCCACCCCACAGAGGGCTTTCCTCCATCAAACTCCAGGGAACTACAGAGTCATCTACCATGCAGGCCTTCCCCATGAACAGGGTCTAGGCTCAGGGATGCTACAAGTTGAGAGGCCAAGGAGGATCAGGAGACTCAGAGTCCCTATCCCTTGGCTACTCCCTACCTCCTCTGGCTCCCTAACTTCAGGAGGGATTTCTGGAAACACCAAAACACAACCCTAACCAAAACCATCCTGAGTCCGGCTTGGCCAGTAGTTTTAGATGCGTAGATTCAAGAAACTCACCTGATTTCCCATCACTGACTATGGATGCCTCGGGGGGGGGGGCAGAGGGGGATGAATGTCTCTCATCTTTTACTCTCAAGGCTTTAGGGTTTAACCTGCCTTTTCTAATTCCCTATCTCTGTGGCCCCAATCTCAACTGAATACCAAATTCTTTCTTATCTGATCTAACAGCCCTACTGTTCACGCACCAGAGTCCTTGGGCTCAGCTCCAGGAGAGGCCAGGATTTACTGGGACCAGAGGATGCCAATGCCCTTCCAGAGGGGGACTCTTATGGGTCCTCTTCGGCATGCCTGGCACTGACAAAGGTCCAATGGAGCCCAGGTAGTAAGAAGCCCTCTCCTCACTCAGGCCATTTCATGCCCTGAGCTCTCCCAAATGGGGAATAGAAGACTCTGCAGACATCCGTTCCATAGGACGAGGAGACGGAGAAGGGGCAGAATGAGGGGCAGTGACTATTCTGGAAGCCCTCCGGGCTGAAGCAGGGGATGCATTCTCACCTGTCCGTTCACAGAGCTCAGATAACAGCGGCCCAGCAGTCCCGGAGGCCTGGGTGCTACTGGGGGCGGTGGCTGGGGGGCCTCTCCAGCCCGGGCAGGGATGCTGTTGCTGTCCCAGTGGCTGTGGTGACGGCTGGCGGGCAGCCGGGGTGAGGGTCTGGTCTCCACGCTGTTCTCCTCCGGGGCCTCGCCCCGCACCCGTGCCACCTGGTGGACCTGCACAGAGGCCTCCGGCGGGTGGTGAATGTGCACCTTCACCAAGGAGGGGTTCACGGAGGCTGGGCATAGGGGCTGGGTCAGAGCCAGGAAACAGGGACCCACCTTCTGAAGAGGGCCCACCACCCCTGGACTGTGTAAAGCCACTGGCTGGATATCTCCCCCAAATTCTCCTTCCATTACTTCACTCTCTGCTCAAACCCCAGGACTACTCCCCAGCGAGGACAGGATGGGGCCCAAACTCCTTCACTCTGCACCTTCCAATGAAGGACCTTCATTATGAACTAGTAAAGTACCTCTCCTGATTCTAGCTCCCCCACAATCCTCTACAACCCCTGAACTCCCAACTGACCATGCAGAGCCCCACATCCACACCTTTGGGCCCTCTGCAGGGGCACCCTTCCCACCCTCTCTGCTTAGTCAAAGGCTATCCATTATTCAAGGCCAATTGAAGGCTCCCTCCACACAGCTTTCCTGAGCACAATCAGTGGGGCTCTCCATCTGCTGACTTCCTATAGGAGTCTGTAGTTCTTGGTACCCTTTACCTGGTACCTGATAATGGAAGTCAGGGGAAATGAAATGTTTTACGATATTCTTTCCTACCCAGCCCTCCTCTATTGTTCTCTGAAGGCAGGACCCTGCCCTTATACTCTCACACCCATCACAGCACCCATTAGGGGGTGAGGGACAAAAATATATATATTGATGAATTCAGAGGAAGGGCAAAGAGAAGTTTAGCAAGTGAAACAGAGCCCCGGGGGACAGAGAAGGAAGGAGCTTTGATCGGTCAGTTTTCCTGCCCTCCACCACAAGGCCAGCACCCCCGTGCCCTGACCCAGTGCACCTCCAGCATCGCACTCACCCAGCTGGTTGGAGAGAGGCAGGGTGAAGGTGGACTGCCTCAAGGGGCCTTCCAGCAGGGCCCTGTGGCGGGAACCCCTCTCAGGAGGCCCCCTGTCCAGATTTGGGGCCGGCAGGTGGCAGAACTTCCCGGTGGAGTTGGCGGGGCACCAGCACTCATCCCTGCCGATGCAGCGGCCTCCGTTCAGGCAGGGAATCTGGCAGAAATCTATGACATTGACCTCAAGGTGACTGCTGGTAGATGGACACAGCAGCACCCACCATATGGCCGGCAGGTGAGCACAGGGAATCAGGGGGAACAGGAACCCAAATCTGGGTGGCTTGGGGAGTCCAGCACACCCTGAAATGCAGGGACTTTCCAGGAGGCTGGGAATGAAGAAGTGTAGACAATAACTAGCCCTTGCTTTCCTGAAGTGACCTTTTACGCCTTGCCTAGACCCCACTGTGACCTGGGGGACAGGCGAGCAGTGGCACTACTAACTCCCTCCCTTCTCTGGGGAGGAAACATGGATTCGGGAAGGTTATGTGTCTTGCCTAGAGTCACACAACCAGGCTGCGACAGAGCTGGGTGAGGACTCAGCCCTCTGTGTGACTAGGGACAACTCACAGAAGCCACAGCATGAGAGCAGTGGACTTCCTTCCTGCAGGAGGTCTGGGTTCCTGCCCAAGGCAAGCCTGTCCCTCTGGCCACCCTATCCACCCCCCAGCCCCCAGGGCCTGGGAACCATCTCAGGGGGAAAGGACTTACAGATTCGGAAGCCAGACTTGGGGTCATGCCCATGGCCACCCTGGCTATACAGGGTGGTGGTGTCACCGCGTTCACAGCTGTTGGAACAGTGTCCACGGGCACAAGTCTGCTTGCAGATGGTGGGAGTGAAGACGATCTTGATCTTCTTGATTTTCTCAGTGAGGTTCAGCCCTGCAGAGAGAGGGCTTGGGTCCAGGGGGCAGGGCTGAGAGGCACAGCTGTGACCTCCAGAGGCTGGTTAGAAAGGCCCATGGGGTCAAGGAGGATCCCTCCCAAGGGCATTTGCTAAGTACTTCCTGGAAGCAAGGTCCCAGAGTGGGGGCAGGGTAATACCTTTGAGAAGCTCACAGTCCAACAGCTATTGAGGGATGCCAAAGTGCCAACCATTAAGCTCATGCTTTATGCAGATTAACTCTTATCCCTCCTGGAGTATTATTTTAGGTTGATCCACTAGAAATTGCCATTTTTGCAGGTTAAAATGGCTGAATATTGGCAGTGTTCCTAATCTAATATTCCTATTTTACAGATATGGAAACTGAGGTCCAGAGAAGGTTGTGTGGCCCCAAATCACATGGCTAGCAAGTGCTGCTGCCAGACTTTGAACCAGCAGGCAGAGAGAAAGTCCTGTAGCTCAGAATTGCCTGAGCGAATTCTTTAAGAGAAGTGGAGGAAGATAGAGCCTACAAGAATATTAGAGTCAGGTTGTGGGGTGCCCTGGTTCCCAGAACAAGGATGGATGATTTAATTGGTTGGTAGTGGGAAGCCTTTGAAAGTTTTTGATAAGAGATCAAAGGGGGAAGTGTTGGGGGAGTGGGGCTAGTGTCCTCCCAGCAGGAGTGTGCAGGGGGAAGAGGAGGCAGGGTTACCAGTTGGGAGGTCACTTTGGCAGCAGTGGAAATACAGAGAAGGAATGTTCATTCTGGATGGGGAGCCCAGGGAAAGAAGCAAGAGGGACAGGGGTTGAGGAGGGACGTTTAAAAAGTCTATGTAGACCATGTGTTCAAGAAGCTAGCCTGTGAAAGGACAGACGGAGAGAAAGCCCAAGGAAGTGGAGAAACAGCTCTGTACATGGCGTGTGTGGCCTGTGCATGTGTGTGAGCATAGGGAGCTGACCAAGTATATTTGCTGATGGGAAGGGGCTGGGAGAGGAGATGGAGTGAAGAGGGAAGAGAGAGGGTGTGGGGGGGAGGGCAAGGGATGGTCTAACATTCTAGAGGAACCAAGATGGCGGACGCCCTCCTTTCCAAGATGGCAAGAAAGGCATTCATGGACTACAAAAAGGAATGAGCACCGACAGGGATAAACGTCGAGAACATCACACTAAGTTATAGCAGACACAAGGGCCACGTGTTGGACAGGCTCTGTTTACACATGTCCAAGATAAGAACGTCTGTAGAGATAAAGTAGATTAGTGGGGCCTGGGGCTTGGGGGAGGGGGAAAGAGGCTTAATGGGCATGCAGTTTCTTTTTGGAGCGATGACAGTGTTCTGGAATTCGATAGTGGTGGAGGCTGCACAGGATTATAAATCCACTAAAAATCACTGACGTGTAGACTTTAAAATGGTTAATTTTATGTGAATTTCACCTCAACTTTTAAAATGGAAAGAAAAGGGAGGTCAGCTCAGGCACAGGTGTAGGTAAGGGTGTGGTGTCCATGGTCACATGGTGGGGCAGGTGGGCAGGAAGGTGAGGGGTGGTGGGTTGTCAATGTGCTGATGGGATGGCACTTGGGAAAGTGGGGGGCAGCTTGGAGTACTTGCTCTGAGGGATGAGAGAGACAGAGAGAGCAGGCACAGGGAAGGACTGTTGGGCAAGGACCAGAATAGGCCAAGGCCTGAACCTGCAGGGATGGTCAGATGTCTCTAGAAAGCAGAGGCCCAGCTGTGGGTCTAAGAAAGCAACTGGTCAGGTTGGTCCAGGAGAGTTGCGGTTAGCAGGAAGGATGAAGTAGAAGGAATAGGGCCAGGGAGGTGAGGTTCATGGCTGGATACAAAGGAAGCAAAGGCAGGACGTGTGACAGGGGCAGAGTCTCCAATCAGCTGGTTGGGGGACCCTCGGGGCCCAGCACAAAGCAAGCATTTGACAACTGTTGGTTGATTGGCTGAGAAGATGGGGGACAAGGTGAAACTCGGCCCCTCTGTGAGAGCGGAGGGGAAGGTCAGAAATTCAGATGCCCTGCTCTTCTAGGACCCCAAGACGGGGCATCCTCACCCCAGGGGGATGACAGGTAGTCCAGATATGCTGCCTGCTGGGTGCCATCCCTCCGCTCAAGGCCTGGCCCTGCAGGCAGGGCGTTGGAGGTGAGCGGACCGCTGGCTGCCGTGGTTGGGTAAAGCCGGACCGTTTGGGACATCCCCACGTGCTGCTGGGAGGGCTGGGTCTGGCTGAGCCCACTCAGGGTCCTGTGGAGATAATCATGGAACAGGGGTTTACTGCCTGGAAGCAGTGTCCCTGTGCTCTCTGTCCCCACTAGGGCTGCCCACCCCACTGTCTCTGTGCTAGGAAAGTGCTCTCTGGCTGCCTTCTCTCCACCCATGTGCAGTGACTCAGGGATATGAAGGTGCCCTGAAGTAGGGGGAGTGAGGGAAGGTCTGCCAGTTTGTTCTATGGGAGGGCCTATCCCCATGAGGAGGAGCCAGGCTTTTGCTGGGTTATTCTGCGTGAGTCCGAGCCTCCCTGAGCCTCAGGGCCCTCGACTACAAAATGAAGATGTTAGACTGATCTCATGTGGCTCTGACATTCTGAGAGTCTTTGAGACTCTTAGGGACCAGCCTCTGCCCCCAGTATGAGTCCTCTGCCTACCCCTTGCCACTTCATAACTCATCCCTTAACACAAATTCCCTGTGGACTATGTGCCCAGCAAATGCTTATTCATAGATTGATTCAGGGGCAGAGCCTAGAATATCACTCTCATTTATTTTCATTGTACAAATAATATAACAATATTCAAAGAGACAAAAACCTAATTCATCATCCCCCCCCAGACCCACCCAGCAAATACTTTGCACATTTCATTTCTTTCTTATGTTTTTACTTATTTTTGAGAGAGAGAGAGAGAGAGAGAGAGAGCGAGAGCACAAGAGCACAAGCAGGAGAGGGACAGAGAGAGAGGGAGACACAGAATCTGAAGCAGGCCCCAGGCTCTAAGCTGTCAGCACAGAGCCCGATGTGGGGCTGGAACTCAGGAACCACGAGATCATGACCTGAGCCAAGGTCAGACGCTTAACCAACTGAGCCACCCAGGTGGCCCTGCATGTTTTCTTTCAACCTTTTCTCAAATCTATGTTCTTACCCTGTTGTCATCACCTATAGGTGCACCTTGAGTTCTTATTTTTTTCATCAATATTAGATCATACTTTATACGACTTCAGTTCTCATATTTTATCATCTCAATTACTACATGATAGCCTACCAGAAGACAAATCACAATGTATTCATATAGTTATTCAGAATGTTTTAAATTTTTTTAATGAAACATTTATTTAGTTAGTTATTTTTGAGAGAGAGGGATCAAGTGAGCAAGCAAGAGAAAGAGAGAGAGACAGACAGAGAGAGAATCCTATGCTGGCTCCGCACTATCAGCACACAGCTCACAGAGCACCCTAGAGAGATGAAGGGAGTAGCTCATGTTCTGCTCAGTTCTTCACTGTTTTGAACTTGACCAACAAGGAGATCCCTAATTTGGTCAAGGTGGAAACTCAAAGGATTCCTTCTTGGTGGTTTGTTGGCATTCTAATCGTTGCTGTCCCTTGTTTCTCTAATGGAACTCAATGCTAATGGCCCCAAGATTCCCGAGTCCAAATCCTAAGGCCAGTGGATAACGTTGCAGAGAAGAAAAAAAAAAACACCACCAACAAAGAAACTCATGCCTTCCCTAGTTGTAGACAGGACCTGGCTGTGCCAAGGAGAGAGAACAGGATTAGGCCAAGCAGATGTCAGTTCTTCCTCTTCTTGAAGAATGAACTTGAGCAAGTCACTTAGCTCCTCTGACCCTCAGATTCCTCATTAGTAAATCGGGAATAGTGATACCACCTCATGGGGCAGTAGGGAGGACTAAGAGAAACAGTAAGGCCATGCAATTGCTTTGCAAATATAAACAAATGGTCCTAAGTCAAAAAGTATGCCCCAAATTTAAAATCACATGAACAACAACAAAGAAGTGCTAGGGTACACCTCAGACATGGCTCTGAAAATTCTTTACCTAAGGGGGATAAAAGACTCCCCAAAATACTTTGTCATACTATCCACACATCCTTATATGCAAAGGGCCAAGTGCCCAATCTGGTGTTCACACAAATTTTAACAACCAGAGTCTCCTGAACCCAATCCATTGTCATCTACTGCTGTGATGACATTTGAGGTTAAATGAGAGAAATCAAACGTGCTGCCTACTCTGAGAGGTTCACAGCAGAATAAAGGAGGAAGTCTTTGTTTCTACCTCCTCCATCAAAAGTATCCCTGTAAGGGAATTGCCATCTCCCTTAATAAGCCTAGCTCAGTCCTTGGAGGAGGGGTGCTGAGGCCCACAATGTGAACAGGGATGCAGGTCCCTTGTGGTCTCTGGCTGATTGCGTGGGCCATCAGCACTTAGAAGACCACAGGCAACTAGGATGGGGAGCAGATGGTGAGCTGCAGGCGTTTGTAAGCTCAGTAGTCTGGCTTTGCATTATCTTTGCACTCCTTTCTCTTAAGTTAATTCCCAAGCCTTCAGCAAAAGCCTGTCTGTATGCCCCATACTAGTCTCAGGTTATGGGACTTCAAGAAAAGGCTGTGGCACCATGTTCTGTCCAGAGTGGTCTAAAGAAGCAGTGCCCCCTTGGGGAGCCTGGGTGGCTCAGTCAGTTAGGCATCCAACTTCAGCTCAGTTCATGATCTAATGGTCCATGGGTTCTAGCCCAGCGTCAGGCTTTATGCTGACAGCTCAGAGCCTGGAGCTTGCTTCGGATTCTGCCCCTCCCTCATTTGCACTCTGTCTCTCTCTCAAAAAGAAACATTAAAAAAAAAAAAGAAGAAGAAAGAAAAGAAAAGAAGCAGTGCCCCCTTAAGGACAAGTGTGATGGCAACAGAGGCAAGCTAGAGGTTCACTGAGAAGGTGACTTTCTTGGACCACAGCCCTTTGGGAGAGGTTGTGTCCACTCAGCCTTGGAAGAACTGCTTTGATTTCATCAAAGGATAGGAGTTCTCGAACTCTCCTGGCACAAGAATAGAATTTGCTATTTCTCTGGGATTGTTCCAGGGAAGTCCTGGCAAAGCAGCCACAATGAACCAAGACAGCTGCCTCTAGACTTCAGGATCGCATGGGTCAGTAAAACTTTGAAACAAATGTAGAAGAATAACATAAAGTTGCCAATTTTTTATTTAGGTAAGAAATTCACACACACACACACACACACACACACACACACACACACACCCCCACACACACCCACCCCGATTATTACCACCATAATTCCATGAAAGATAAGACATTTCAATGCCGAAAGAAACATTTGAATAAAGCTTTAACTTTACGGAAATCTTACCATATTGACTTTATTTTCTTTATTTCTTCATGGACCAATAAAAGATTCACGACAGGCTAGCACCAAGCCAAGGGGAAGCCACTGGGCTACACAATCCGCCAAGGTCTGTCCTAGTCTAAGGACATTCAGCCAATTTGGGGAAGAAGATGTCCTGTCCTTGCTGGCTGGGATCTTCAGACCCAAGTGAAAACTTGGCCTGGATAGTGCATACTCATGAGAGCATGGCATACTATGATGCCACCCAGTGAAGTGTGGGCTGCCCACAGCCTGCCATCCTTAAAGATATTCAACACTGAGATTTTCCAAAGCAAGTGGGAGACAAGTGGATGAGGGCCTCCACGCTTTCCACTCCAACCAAGTGCACCGGAGCCTGGAGGAGCCACTCCATTTAATTTATAAATTGGGGTTTCAAATACCATTTTGATTGAAAAGGCTTCTGCTGCTAAAGAAAGCTTTAAAACATCACTATAAGGTACACAGAATAGTTAGAGCTGCCACACTGAGCACTGAGCCAGGTGCTTTAATGCCTCATCTCATCCGCATTATTTTATTGAACGATGCGAGTAAGTTGCAGAATAATATGGATGGTATCCTTCCAGGTTTGTGTCTTAAGAAAAACGTCTCTCCCTCCCATAGCTATTTATACAGGGATAGGAAAGATCTGGAAGGATCTGTAAACAGTGGCTGCCCCTGTTTCTGTATTTTTGGCATTTTTTTTCAATAAAAAATTTGGAATTTTTTATAGTAAACATGGATTGTTTTGCCATAAAAATAAATATTTCCCACAGCAGCTCCATTTTATAGAGAGGGAAACTGAGATTCAGGAAAAGCATGGGAAATGTGTACAAATAACTAGGATTCAAGGTGGACTGCAGTGGCTCACAGAGCTACAGGGATTCAGATTTAAGAAAGATCATGACATTTGAGCTGGGGCTTAAGAGTCACTGTCCAATATAAGAGGAAGACATTCTAGAGAAGAAAAATAACAAGAAAATCCATGGAGGGGGGAAGCATGGGCCAGATTTAAGGGAACGTAATGAGCATGGTTGGATTAAGCATAGGATGGAGGGGAGGCGACGGGAAGGAAATAACTTCCAGTCAGTGCCTACAGGGCAGCAGGCATCCTTCCAGGTGTTTTACATAATGTATCACTTACTTGTCCAAACAGCTCTATGATAAAAACATCTGTGTGGCCAAAACCCTTAAAGTAAGAAGACAAACAGCAAAACAGAAAAATATGTACTGCTCCCATCACAAAGGACCAGTCTCCATGATCTATATGGAGCTCCTAGAGATGGAAAAGATAGGCCAATTGCTCTAAAAGAAAAATCAGCAAAGGAATATGAATAGTTCACAGGAAAAAAAATTACAAATGTTTCTTAAACACATGACAGTATGCTCATTCTAAGAGACATGCAAATAAAAATGACTGAGACAGCATTTTTAATCCATTAGATTAGCAAAACCCAAAAGTTTAATAATAGACTAATGTGGCAGGATTGTGCTGAAACGGGCACTCTCAAATATTGCTGGCGGGAATGTAAATTGAAACAGCTAAATTGATAGAGCCCTTATGGAGAGCAATTTGGCAATGTCTAGCCACATTGCAATGCACCTGTGCTTTGCTCCTGCCTCTCCACCTCCAAGACCACGCTGCATATTAAACCTGCCACGGAAGGCACTGTCACCACCCTTTCCAGGTCCCCTTTCGGCTGGTGTACCTTCCACTGGCTTCTCTGAGTCTTGCTCTGTGCAGACGCAACCACCTGACAAGCCCCTCCCACACCAGTGGGAAGTTCAGAACACTGCCTCTTGCCTCAAGGTGGGACAGCTCTGCAAGCTCCACCCTCAATCAGGCCTTGTACTTATTCTCCTTGGGACCAGTCCTTGCTTGGCTCTTTCTACCTCCTGTTCTGCTTCCCTCCCTCCCTTGGCAATGCCCCACTAAATCAATCAATCAATCAATCAATCAATCAATCAATCTCTCTCTCTCTCTCTCTCTCTCTCTCTCTCATTCTCTCTCACATACACACACCCAAATCCATGTCCCAGCTGGACTTCCAGGGAAATCTGACCTAAGATACTTGTTAATGTCCAAAATGATGGATGAACAAGATTATTCATAGCAGCACTATTTTGTAATAGCAAAATATTTGCAAAGAATAGAAACAACTTCAGTGTCCTTCAGTAGGAGACTGCTTAAACCAACTAAGATATAGCCATGAGATGAAGTCATATGCCTTTGAAACAGAAAGCAGCAGCTCCTTTACATCTACAGGGAAAACTCTCCAAGACATACTGAAAAGTGAAAAAGGGATGCCTGGGTGGCTCAACAGGTTAAGCTTCCCACTCTTGGGTTTGGCTCAGGTCATGATCTCATGGTTCATAAGTTCAAGGCCTACATCAAGATCCACACTGACAGTGTGGAGCCTGCTTGGGATTCTGTCTCTCCCTCTCTCTCTGCCCTGCCCCTGCTCACTCTCTGTCTTTCTCTTAAAATAAATAAATTTCAAAAAAGATTTTTTTTAAACAAGAAATCAGCCCAAATCTGGCCCACTGACCATTTTTGTACAGTGACATAATGTTTTTTAAAATATATATATTTAAATGGTTGAAAAGGTCAAAAATATTTCATGACATGAGAAAGTGATATGAAATTTAAATTTAAGTTTCCATAAATAAAGTTTAGTTGGAACATGACCACACTCATTGTCTGTGACTGCATTTGCTCTGCAATGGCAGAGCTGAGTCCTTGCAGAAACCGTAAGTCATACAAAGCCTAAAATATTTACTATCAGGCCTTTTATGGAAACGTTTGCTGACTCCCAGTGCGGGCACATAAACTTTTGTACAAAGTTTTGTGTAGAGAAAATAAGCATACGTGTTGCCTTTATTTGCATATCCATAAAGCACCCTTGGAAAACTATGTTGGAAATTAATCACAGTGCTTACCTATGTATTGGGGTGGGAGGGAGCGGGAAGGGGTGCCTGGGAATAAACTAACGCCACAATTTAATACACGCTCACTCCATCCCGGGCTCCATGCCAATAATGCACAATTATCTCACACAGGCCCCTCAGTACCTCTAAGAATTACTCATTATCCCATTTTACAGTGAAGGAAAAGGAAAGCAGCAAGTTTCTTTCCATTCCTGAAGGTTATGGAACTCCTAAGGGCAGAAGCCAGGTTACCAAGCCAAGTAAGTTCACCCTAGAGCTACCCCCAACTTGTTATTTCTGTATCACCATTTTACAGATGAGGACACTGAGATTTGGCAGGATTAAAGAGTGAGCTCCAGTTCACATGGTGGAGAGTGTGAAATATCAGAGAGATGTCCGGGCTGCATTGAGTGGGTGAGGAGGTCCCTGGAGAAGCCCACCTTCTTTCTCTCATTCAAGCAGCACTTACTGAATGCCTGCCACATGGCAGGCACTGAGGTCAAGGATGGCAAAGACCCTTGAACCCTCTCTGCTCTGATGGAGCCTGGGTGAAGGGTCCAGCACCCCAGCAAAGGTGTGAGGATATGGGGGGTGGCACATGTCAACCTTGAGATGTTCATAGTCTTCAAGCAGGTCTAAGACATGAGGAGATGGGCCTTTTCAATGATTATTTCTCTGGTAAAAGATTACCCAAGTGTAGATGGAACAGAGAGGGAGGCCGAGAGGCCAGCTGGAAGGATCTGCCTGTGGTCTAGAAGAGCAGGACTGAGGAGGGGGCCAAGAAGGAAGCCTGGATTCAAGATCCTTCTTAAGACACAGATACTTCCTGGATTTAAGATCCTTTTTAAGACACAGAGACTTCTCCATTATGGTTCGGACCAATGGGTGGAGGGAGTTCCATGGACCAAGATCTCAACTGGGAGATCCAAGAAGTGGCTCAGTGTAGGCATGATGAGTGTTGGGTGGCTCAAGATGGATCTCCAAGTGGGTTCATCCAGGAGGCGGCACTCAGTGGAGAGACAGGATACAGTCAGGAGAGTCATAAGGGTGGATAGAGGCAGTGGTTACAGGGTTAACGGGGAGGGCTGATACCACTCAGGAGGGCATGCCCAACAGACCATGCTTCAGAGTCCCCTGTTGGACTGAGGCATTAATTCTGCTAACACTTCCCAATTTCAGGAGGGAGAAGGTGTTAATGAATAGACTGGTCTCAGTTTTAAGCTTTGTTCCCATAAATTTGTTTCCAACCTTTGGCACCTGCTACCCTCTGTCTGCTAGCGCGCGATAAAACAAATGAACAAGCAGTAAGTGAATATTAACGGAAAATGTGGCAGCGGCCCATCATACTTCACTTGATAGCATGTTCTTTTCATGGATACGTGCGTGTGTCTATAGCTGGGTTTTTATTTTGAACACACAATCGTCATAGTTTCTGCTAATAAAACTGTTCCCAGCTCTAATCATGGAATGAATTATATTGATGGCGTTCCTTGTGACTTCCAGGCGCCCTGACACTTAAAACACTTTGAGAAATAAAGGCGTAAAGAGAGAATAGCATGGTGGAGGAGGGGCCTGGGGAGCACCAATGCCCAAGGGCAGACAGAGGAAGAGGCTGTGAAGGTGTCAGGGAAGGAACAGCCAGAGAGGTAGGAAGGGAACAGGGAGAGGGCATTTCCAGGATGCCATCTCTGCTCCTGGCCCTCCTGTGACTGCAGGCCTAGCTAATTGCAAGTGATCATGCCCTAGCACCTCCCAAGTGCCTCAGTCTCCCCTGAGGATCTGGGTGTTACAAGGCCAGGGAAGCTCCACTCATTCTCTCCTCAGGCCAGGCAGGCCTCACGCCCAGGCCAGGGTCAGCCGGCCCTTGTGTCAAACCCTCGGGGACCCAAGATGATGTCACCCGACATCTTGCTCCAAGTCCTGCCACAAACCTGCCTTACCTCAGCAGAGGACAAAGGCCACCCAGCCAGGGTAGAGAAGCCAGGGGACACTGTGGCAGTGGCATAGGAGCTGGTAGCCCCCCGATTCTAGACGATGCAGAGCTCGGTGACTGAGCAGGTGAGACCCAGGCTGGCTAAGACTTAGCACCCATCACTCTCCAGCATGTGGGTCCAAGACATGCCAGGTTGGTGGGTTCACTGATGACACCACGAGGAGGGGAGGGCTTGAGCCCCGTCCCACTGGTCTTAGATGATAATAATGAATATTTATTGAGCACTAGTTCTGGGCACTAGTATTAACTAGCACTAGTATTAACTGTTATATTTGCATTATGATACCTAATCTTTATAACCACCTCAGGGGCTAGATACTATTATCAGCCCCATTTTTCAGAAAAGGAAACTGAGGCACAGAGAGGTTAAGGAACTTGTCCAAGATCATTCGTCTAGAATCCCTCTGTCCAAAAGAACATTCTGCGGTGATGGAAATGCTATTTATAGTCTGTTATTCAATACGCTAACTGCCAGCCACTTGTGGCCTTTGAAACTTGGGAATGTGGCTAGCATGGCTGAGTGACTGAGTTTCACATCAAATTAAATTTAAACAGCCCCACGTGGCTATACTGGACAGTGCAGCATAGAAAATGGAGTCAGCATTTGAACCCCGAAAGTCTATCGTGGCCTGTAACTATGTAGTTAGAAGGTTCCCCAGCTCTCCTCACTATGTTCTCTGTCCTCTGGAGGCTTTTCTCACACCCCAGGTACAAGGGTCCCCTGTCTGTGCCTGGGGGAATCAGCACCCTCCTAACTCTTGCTTCCTTCCCCCAAACTGCAGTGTCTGTCATAAGAAGTGAGGAGGGCTGTGGCAGGAAAGAGACTGGATTTCCAGAGGACAGACCCATCTCCGGGTGAGGAAGGGGTTTTAAAGAGACAGGGTTGGGGGCTTCTGGGTAGCTCAGTAGGTAAAGCAGCTGCCTTCAGCTCAGGTCATGATCTCACGGTTTGTGGTTTCGAGCCCCGTATGGGGCTCTATGCTGATAGCTCAGAGCCGGAAGCCTGCTTCTGATTCTATGTGTCCTCCTCTCTCTGCCCCTCTCCTGCTCCTGATCTGTCTCTCTCTCTCAAAAATAAAAGTCAAAAAAAAAAAAAAAAGGTTAAAGAGCCAGGGTTAGCCAGTAACATGGTGATCCCCGAAGAGGCAGGAGCTTTTTTAATGTTTATTTATTTTTGAAAGAGAGAGACACACACACACAGAGACAGAGCACAAGCAAGGGAGGGGCACAGAGAGAGACACACACAGAATCTGAAGCAGGCTCTAGGCTCTGAGCTGTCAGCACAGAGCCCCGACGTAAGGCTCAAACTCACGGACTGCGAGATCATTACCTGAGCTGAAGTTAGATGCTTTACCAACTGAGCCATTCAGACGCCCCTAAGGCAGGAGCTTTTTGTTCCTGGAATCCTAGATCTGTGCTCCTGCATGCCAGAGAGGAATCCATAGGCCTCCAGGCCCATGGCAAGCTCAGTAGGGCGGTGCCCAGGGGACCCAGCCCCTGCCTGCTTCCTGGCACACTGACGTGATGTCATGAGTGCCGGCGCCCTCACTCTCTGGTGCCTTCCTGAAATGTCCTAGACCTGGCTGTCTCAAGACCGTTCCTGCCACTAACCCTGCTGTGCCCAATCCCTCGGGCCTCGAGGGTCAGCCAGAGTCCCCAGCCCAGCCCCATTCAGCCGCCTGTGAGTCATACCCCCAAGCTCTGAAGTCTGAGTCTCTAGCTCTTTCTTTGGCCACACCCAGGCCTGAGAGCTCTGGAGATGCAGGCCACAGACCCTGGGGGCTGTCTCTACCAGATTGGGGGGAGGGCAGGATGGGGGGCAGAATCCTGGGGGGCATCTGTCACACCCCACCACTGCCCGCTCTGCTCTGCCAGCAGCTCAGGAGGAAATAGCACCCCAGTTTTCCCGCAGGTGAATAAGAGGCAGAGGTGGGCGGGGCTGTGCACCAGAATGTCTGTGGAGCACAGGCCTGGCCTGGGGCCTGACCCCACCTCCAGCGCAGCCCTGAAGTAGTTGCTGCCTCAGTATCTCAAGGGTCCAGAGACCCCTCTAAGCCTCATCTCTCTCCTCCGCCCTCTGGATCCCTCAGGTTGACATATCCTTTTGCACTGCACAGCCTGCCAAGCCCTGGCCCCTTGAGACCCTGCATTGCCTTTTTTCCTCTCCTGGCTGGGCAAGGGAACAGGCAGGAGAGCCTGAGCAGGCTGTCCTGGTCCCCAGAAACGCTCCTTATTTTCTACCTCCCTTGCCCAGGTGTCAAACTACCGGGGTCATTGTCCTCTTCCCCGGAGTAAAGGACCTTTCCATGATTTCCTCCTCCTCCTCCCTCTGGGTCCAGCAGGCCACCCAAAGGGCTGCAGTTTGGCCAGAAACACAGATTTTTTCCCCCAGAGAGAATGGCAAGGGATCGAGTCTCAACCTCTTTATAGTCTCCAGGGAGTCATCACTGTGCTGGGCACATAGCTACTGTCCCCAAATAGCTATCACAGTGAACTTCTGCCTTCTGGTCTCTTCCTGCCCTCTTGCCTCACTGGGGCTCTCTCTCCAGCCCTGACTGGGCCTCACCCTGCAGGCAGTTGATGCCAGCCAGCAGTCCAAAACCTTTGGCTCCAACTTCCCCAAGAAAGACTTGTCAGCCCGTGGGGAGCCTGGCTGTCACGAATTCATCATTTGCCTGCCTCCACTGTGCATTTAGGGGCACCTTATAAGGTGCATAGTCCCATGTGGGCATTGTAGGGAAGGCACCTTGCTCCCTCCAGGCAGGGAGGCAGAGGGTGGGGGAGGGCCAGCACTCAGTGCCACTGGGCGGCTCATGGAACCTGCCCCATTTCCCTCATGGTGCCGGAGCTGGGTGAGCGGAACACGGGCTAGATTGTAGCCCCATTTATTCCCTAAGCAGCATCTTCGTGCGGGGCATAGCACACACACCCAAACAGAGCGGCTCTGGGACAAGACCCTGCATGTGAGTGATTCGTAACAATCCAAGAGCAGAAAGGCAGCAGGTGCCAGGAATCTCACAGCTGGATGCATGGGGAAGGCTTTCTAGTGGTTGTGTGACCTGAGCCGGAGAGAAGGAGTTGGGAGGGGAGAGCCCACCCAAGGTGGAGAGAACTGTGAGCACAAGGGGACAGATCCAGGCATGTGCCATTGGTGGTGTTCAAGGAGAAGGAGGCTTCTCTGTATGAAGGGGAAACAGAAGGCCCAAGGATGACAGTAAATAATAGCAACTAGCTACATAGTGCTTATGCCAGGCATGATTTTAAGCACTTTATATATATTAATCTTTAAAATAAGGAAGTAGGTATTTTTATGATTTCCATTTTCCTGTGAGGCACAGAGAAGCTAGGTAAGTTGTCTAAGGTCACACAGCCAATGACTAACAGAGCTGGAAATCAAACACAGCCTACAGATATCCCAGTGGCAGAGCCTGTACTCTATACTATCGTGGCAGCTCAAGAACTCTGTTTCAGGACTGAGCCGCAGAGCCGAGTGTCTGGCCTTATCCTGTGCATCTCCTGTGCAAAGCTCATCAGGCCCTTGCTGTTCTCCTCGGAGCTGCTGTCGTGGTGTGGTGGTGCATGTGGCAAGTGCTCCGGGAGACCAGGGAGATGAGGGGCTGGAGGTGAAGGAGGGAAAGGAGAGAGCTTGAGGCGGAGGGGAGTGAGCAAGGACCGTTTCCCAAAGCCACGAGAGCTGGTATATGGGCATTTCACCACCATCAAGTTGGCACAAAACACCCACCTCCTGAACCCTCAAGTTCCCAGCTCATGGCCTTTGGGACCCCCTCTATCCTCCATAACACACCCCCATGTACAGAGCTTAGCAGACCTGCCTTACCGGACAGTAAACACAGGCCTATGATGTAGACGAGTCTGTCCCACTTTTGGACCTGCCCAGATAGGCCCTCTGGGGGGCCAGGGTCAGTGACATGCTCCTCAGGGGCAGGCCAAAGTCCTGGCAGCCCACAGCCACGTGCTCTTCCAGGGGCTGAAACTCTCCCCAGGACCAGAAACAAAAGGAGATTTCCATGAGAACTGGGATGCCAACCTGAGGAGCCTCCATTCAGCGCTGGAGCAGCTCAAACCTACCAGCTGATTTCGTGCCACACGTCTGCTAAAGGAGTTTCATTTTTAAAATATCAGCCGGGCTCTCCTTGTTTGACATCTCCCGCAAATAGCACAACCACCCTATGATACAGGCCCTATCAGCCCCTGTTTTACAGAAGAGAAGACTAAAGCCCACAGAGGCCGTTACTCTGGCCAGGATCCCCTCCAGCAGGCAAGTGCCGGGGTGGGTCTCAGCCTGAGCTCTGCCTGCCCCTGATGGACGATATTGCCCACCCTGCGGCTCACCCTTGCCCATGACAAGAAACCTCACTAGGGCCAGATACACCTCCACGTGGGTCTGGGCAAGCTCTCGGAGTTTCTAGTTACCTCTGCTGCCTCTCTGATGTTGACAAAAGGCTCAGGTTACCCCAGAGTCCAGTTGACAAAAGGCTCAGATAACCCCAGAGTCCAGGGAAAAATAAGAGTAGGTGTCATTCGATAAAGAAGGTGTGATACACACACACACACACACACACATACACACACACACACAATGAAGTATTACTCGGCAATCAAAAAGAATGAAATCTTGCCATTTGCAACTACATGGATGGACCTGGAGGGTATTATGCTAAATGAAATTAATCAGAAAGAAAAAGACAAATATCATATGACTTCACTCATATGAGGACTTTAAGATACAAAACAGATGAACATAAGGGAAGGGAAGCAAAAATAATATAAAAACAAGGAGGGGAACAAAAACATAAGAGACTCTTAAATATAGAGAACAAACAGAGGGTTGCTGGAGGGGTTGTGGGAGGGGGGATGGACTCAAGGGGTAGGGGCATTAAGCAATCTACCCCTGAAATCATTGTTGCACTGTATGCTAACTTAGATGTAAAAATAAAATTTTAAAAAAGGATATTCTCCTCCAAAAGGAATGAGTGCCATTCATAAAACACTTCAAAGGTGCCAAATGCATTTGCATGCAATAGTAAATCCTCCTGACAATTCTCTAAGATAGTGATGGACAGCCTCATCTTATAGATAAGAAAACTGAGGCTTGTCAGGTTATACCACCTGCTCGTGGCTGAACTTGTTAAGCGGCAGAGCTGAGATTCAGACTCAGACTTCTCTAACTATAAGTCATGACCACTTTCACAATCCCTCACATACCACTGCCTGCTCCAGCAGCTCTTACCCTGACCCAAGAACCTCAAAAAAAGAAAGAAATAGGTTCCCGGAGAGTGTGGCCTGAGGCCCCCTTGCAGTACCAGATTCCACTGGTGACCCCCATCTCCTGCTGGGTGTACACGTGGGGGGACATGTTAGGTAGTAGTCAGGGGCTGAGGGTCGGGGAGGGAAATGCAGTGTAGACAACTGGCTAGAAGCTGGAATGTGGTAGCTGCAGAGGTTTTGATTTGCAATCTTCGTTTTGCAAGGAATGGGGATTTTTCTTTTCAAAAAGCACTGGACTTCCTTGAATTTTAGAACTTTCACAAATATTTTTTTAGGAGAAAAAAGAACAGCCCCCCCTCCCAAATGCCTGTCGCAGCTACTCACTTCCACAATGAATCACGGACACAAAACCACAGCTATGTGGCTAACAAAGGAACTATGTGTTTTCACATTTTGTTATTGGATATCATTTAGCAATCTTTACTATGTCATCTGCACGCAGACAGACGGACACACACATACACACACATGCCCCTCTGGGTAATAAGCAGCCAATCTTACAACTATGCTTATCAGATAACTTTGCACTTAACTCATTTTACCTTTCTAATCTTTTTCTAGGAAATTATCCTGCAAGCCTTAACTCTTCCTCTTTAGAGCCCTCTCCAGCGGCGGGGTGCGCGTGCGTGCCTGCGCACGCATGCACGTGCACACCCACGCGCAGCCACACGTGCCAGCGATCAGGAGAGGAATGTGAGACACTGCTTCAGTTAGTTCCACAAGTGGAAACAAGTACACATTTGGGCCCCCTTTTTCTTACTGTTATCACAGCACCAGTTTGGTAAAGCAATTTTCACCTGGAAAGCTGACAGTGCCTTTTCTGACAGTGGCAAATTAATTAACTGATGGCAGATTTAAAGATCGTGTAACTGGAAAAACTACCGGACCCATAAATCAGAAACTTCCTCTAAGTCCCAGACAAGGAGTGAAACCTGATATACATATACTTGAAAACCTTGAACTCAAAAGGAGAATTCACAAGGTCCAAAAAAAAATCTCCATTATAATGTCTTAGGCATGTTCTCTCATACAGCTTTCCGATCCGTGCCACACTCGCGTGCACACACCCACACCCACACACACCCTTACCCGGAAGGTAACATTCATGGAGTACCCACAGTTCTGTACAGCAACCGATGGGACAAACCATCCCTTGGGGCATCTGAGAAAGTACATTGACTATCTTTTCGGTCCCTTCTTGCTTCATCACTCCCTAACCTTTTCCTTCCCAACAAAAATCCTAAAGGACTTGGGTCAGTTAAATGCTAGGAGTACAGCCACAAGCTTGAAATGTTATTGTTACTATTTTTTAAGGTGGATGCTGGCAACTGCATGCATGACGTTTGAATGGCCCCAACAAGCCGTCTTTGTTCCCCACCCACGGCCGTGGAGAATCCACTCCAGGCTCTTGCTGGTTTCCGGTTTCCGTAGTTTTCAAAAAAGACCTGAGATGCCTGGCCTGACCCAGTCCCTGTGGCCCCCACACCAGGCTCGCTGCTCTGCACTTGGCTGAGCTCACCTGCCCTAGAGGCTGTTTAGCAAAATGGCTGCTGGCAAGGGTTCTGATGTCTTGAGTAGAGCTGGGCTGGAATGGCCCTTCCCCTCTGTTTCCTCACTGCAGTGAGGTTAACAGGAATGTCCTCCTCAGAGCCTCACGGTGAGGACCAGTTAACATGCTGGAGATCTTCCACTTGCTCCTCCAGACCTTCCTCCGCCCCACTCTGGGCCCGGGAGGCTCCATTGCTCTCTGCCTTCCAGTCCTGTTCAGCCCAAGGGGGACCCAAGCAAGAGGGCAGGAGAGGGAGTGGAAGTATTGACGCTCCCGGCTCCCTCTGGACAGGCACCGTGGGGCAGCTGGCGTGTCCCTGTCATGGCCTTCTCCTGTGGCTGTAGCTACTCGGGTTCCAGTAACCGCTGGCCCCCTGCCCCTTTAGACTTCCCTTCATGGTCACCCCCGGGATATCCCAACTCTTTTATTACTTCCTCTAACCCTGTCATGCCTTTGCAAATAGACCCTTTGTCAAACTGTTCCCGCTGAGTGTGCCATCTGTTTCCTGCTGGAACTGATTGATACAGATAAAGAGTATCAGCTGTTGAGTATTGAGCACTTAGCCTTGTGACTCAGCACTTTATCCGCTTGTATTTTGTCCTCACCACAACTCTGTGTGGCCAGAATCAGCATCATCCTTTTACTCGGAGACTCGGGAAGGGGAAGAAATGCACAGCATCAAATGGCTGTGAGCAATAGAATCAGATGAAACAGAGGTCTGACTCAGGACCCACGCTCTTAACCACTATGTCACATGGTCCCCATTATTAGGTAGTGGCTGCTAAGTCCTTTGCACAGTTGGGCCAGCTGACTCAGTAAGGCTCCATACCACACGCAAAACAGCTGCAATCCTGAATTCAACTCTAGCATAACCCGAACCCAACCCTAACCACAATCCTAAGGTTAGACTCTCACTGTAACACCACACTAAAGTTACCCTCACGTCTTGCCCTGACCCCCACCCTACTGTGAAATATGGGATTACCCTAACTACATCCCTAGTCCCACCCAATCCTAACCCAAGCATTCACCACTGTAACCAAAATTCTAGACAGCCCATCAGGGTCGGACTAGGGTCAGGGCAAGTGGAGAGCACCGGGAAGTCTGATTGCTCCTGGGTGACTGTTCCCATCTCACGGACAGGTGCAATCCTGTCCTCTCACTCCATTTACACTCCGCTAATTAGACTCAACATGATTGGCCAAAAGACATCTGTGCAACGTCTGTTTCCTACATGTCACCGAGCTGGTGACTTTGGTGTGGGGAGGGCAAGGAGGGGAAAGAGGAGGGTAGGAAATCTAGCACAGTGCCTGAAACATAGCAGGGCACAATAAATGCTGTCGATGTTGGTGATGAAGGAGGAGCATGGAAGAGGAAGAAGCTTTCTGTACCATTTTGCTGCAGGCTGTGGGCAGATAGGAGGTGAACAGTTCCTAGCTCAAGAGATTTTTAGAGGGCTGGGGCGCCTCCCTGTCATCACACCTCGCGAGGTTCTGATGATCCTGGAAAAGGAAGAGACTCCTGGAAAAGGGAGACATGCAGTCTTCTCCAGAGATTTTGGGGCTGCCTCAGGCCAGATGTTTGCCTTCAAGCTTAACTAGGAGAGAAAGGAAGGCAAGAGAAAGTATGTAGGAAGCAGACACCCTTTTCCCCGGAGTCTGCCCACTTGTCCTACGGTGGGGAGGTGGGGAGGTGGGGAGCAGGAGGGGGGTTAGAAGGTGCTGGGCTCCCTTCCCCTCCCAGCGCTCAGAGGCCTGCACTTGGCATCTCCACCAACCCAAACGTGTCTTCACTGGGCTGAATACTCCTTCTTCATGAGCTCTGTTGGGACTACCATGCCTAGAGGCAAAGCATAGCCAGAACGCACGTTTCAGGCTACATCTGCCCAGATGTACTTGTTATTCATACATGGCTAGCCAAGACGCCGCCCAGGCCCTGAGCTCTGTGGGTCTCAGGTACATGTGTGGGTCAAGGAGGTGCATATTAACACTCTAAAAAGCCCCAGAGGTCCACCCCCCTCTTTTCACTATTTCAGAGAAATCTAGAAGGGACCTCAGCAGCCAAACCCAGTTATAGAGCACTGCTTTGAAGCAACATACTTTGTGGGAGGAAATGTGAAACCTCTCCCTCCTGAGAAGAAGCCAGCTCCAGGGTCACTACATATAGCTGCACAGGTTGTGCACTGCACAATTCTTAGAGACTTAGAGACTGTGATGTGATGGGCATCTCCTATTGTATCCAGTTCTGGAACCATCCAGCACAGAAAAGCTGGTGGGAATGGAGCGCTTCAGACCTAGCCACTTCCTCCAGGCAGTCTGCTGGGCAGTGCCAAGGGACCCTGCACAAAAATCTTAATGTGACCCATCTACACTTGTGGAAACCCCTGCAAGCAGCAGGGAAAGGGGCGTGGGCACAAAAGGAAGTGCTTGGCTGAGACACAGATTTTTTTCCTATTCTCAAAAAGCAGCAACAGGGCTTCTGGGATTTCAGACTTGGGAAAATAAAACCCTCTCCATTTGCTCTGGCTGGAGGCCCTCAGTGACCATCTCCCTCGGAGCCCTCCCTCTTCTAAACCCACAAGCCCAGCGAAGAGGGAGGGGGAGTGTCATGGGGCTCTTTTAAGGCTCAAGAGGCAGAAAAAACTGGAAGGACGCCCCCTTCACAGCTACCACATTCCTGTGCCAGCCTCCTCAGAGTCTGTCTGCTAAGTCCGGCTTAGTCACCATTAGGAGAGAAGCATTGCACGAGGCCTGCCCTGCCTCCAGAGTCCCCAGGCCAAGGGGCAGAGAATGAGCAGGTGCCCACCAGCTGGAGGATTGGAAGATCCCCTTCCTGATCAAAGACGTGCTGGGGGATGGGCTGAGTGTCAGCTCAGAAGGAACGGACCCAAGACCATCATTTTTGCTCCAGATAGCAAGAGGGGATGCACTGCAAGAGGGGTGTTCATTCAGTAGCTATTTATTTATTTATTGAGTGTTTACTATATATCAAACACTGCTCTAGGAGATTGGGATATGTCAATAAACAAAGCATGATTCTTGCCCTTGAGAAGCTCACATTGTAGCTGGGGAAAAACAGATGATAAATACTAAACATAACAAATAATTAACTTAGAAAATAGGAGATAAAAAGTACTATGATAATAAAAAGTAAACAAGATGAGAGGGCTCTCAAGTTGGGAGTTTACAATATGTAATAGGGAGATAGGAGATGTCTCCCTTCTACAAGAAACCAGGTCCAGTATTACCACATACAGCTGCCCAGGCTGTGCACTGGACAACTGTTGAGGTACCTGTCACAGACACTGTGCTCTGTGCCGTGAGGTACATCCCTTGGTTTGTATCCAGTGGCTAAGGTTAATACTAAGGTTAAAACCTTAGCGGTGACGGAGGGCCTCAATGAGGAGCTTCTCCTGAAAAGTAACCCATGCATAGGATGCTTGGGGGGCTCAGTCAATTAAGTGTCCAACTTCGGCTCAGGTCATGATCTTGCAGTCTATGAGTTCAAGCCCACATCCGGCTCTGTGCCTACAGCTCAGAGCCTGGAGCCTGCTTCAGATTCTGTGTGTGTCTCTGTCTCTCTCTCCCCCACTCACACTGTCTCTCTCTCAAAAATAAACAAACATTAAAAACAAACAAGTTTTTTTTTTTAACGTAGCCCATGCACAAGTAGGAGGCATAATACTCCAGCCCGCTGTCAAGACTGCTAATTAACACTAACCAGCATTTGCAAAAAAAACATTACAGTTCACAACACGATCTTTTGTTTTTGTTAATCCGGACAACATTCCAGTGAGGAAAGGCTTAGTTGTTCCTATTTTATAGATAGAGACATTAAGTCTTAGCGAAGTTAAGTGGCTAGCCCAAGCCACTGGGTACCTGGGGTGAGAGCAGCTGGGAATGGAAGGAGGGAGAAGCCCAGGAGGCCACTTACTTAGTGTCCCAGCTTGGAAGCAAAATTGGTCTCCAGATTCTAAATCCTTTCGAAATAGTGTATTCAAGGTCCTCAGGGTGGGGGAACTCCAGAAAACTCCCCAGGGGGCAAGCTTGGGGCTCAGAGTTACAAAAACAAATCAGAAACAAATAAGGCTAAAAAAAGAAAAGACAAGACGACACTCAGTCCCCAGAGATCTCAGAAGCCTGACTCAGTCAGGATAGTAGGGTTGAGGTAACCTAGCAGGGAGCTCCGCTGCACGGCCTCGAGGAAGGGGTGTCACAACATGAAAGCTGCAGGCTGCGTAACCCCACTGCAGCCTTGCCAAGGAGAACCTGAGGCCAGAATGTCAGGGATGGCTAAGGTCTGCCCCAAGGAAGGCATCATGTGTCCTTGTCACGATCTTGGAAATGGGTAAAAAAGGAGTAAGCACATTCCATCATGTGGGATGGAAAATGACCAAGCTGAAGGCAGAATCTGAGACTGTTAACTTGACCTCGGAGAAGACCCACTCTATGTCTCTGATTTACAAAGGTGGAAACTGAGGCCCAGGAGGCCAAAGGAGTTTTCCAAGGCCTTGTAGCACGAGCCGGTCCCTCATCATGTCCCAGGGGAATTGGAGAATGGTCTAGGATCCAAGGGGCCTTGAATGAGGGAGGAGGGAGGACAGAGGGCCATGTTGTCCAAAGGAGCCAGGAGCGGGCCTGTGGTGGCAGGCTGGAGCCCAGAGCAGAGGAGCGGGGTGGGTGGGAGTTGGCTGGAGCAGCAGCCTGGCTCAGAGAACCCTGGCAAGGCTTCAGACTGGCCCAGAGTCAGGATCCCCTGGGTTTCCAGAACAGACCCAAACCCAGCTGCTGAGCTCTGCCATGCCTCAGTTTCCCTATCTGTTAAGTCTAGACACTGGGGTGGAGAAAAGCCCATCCTGGCAAACGGGGTGTCTCATGCTGACTTGTCATAGATAGGGTATTCATGGGACCTCCTGTGTGCCAGACACCCCACCGATCCCTCCACATGGTTACCTCTCTCAACCCTCTTATGAGATGGGCATTAGCTTTCCCATTTCAGAGCAAAGAAACTGAGTTTCAGTGAGGTAAAGTGCCTTGCATAACTAGTTTGGGAGGGTATGAGGGTTCAGATTCAGCCTGACTCCAAAATCCAATGCTCCCCGGAGACACACACTGGCTGTTTCCTTGCACCTTCTCCCTCCTTCCATTCCCAGCTGCTCTCACCCCAGGTACCCAGTTTCCTGTTCTGGGTCATCGATATCCTCTCTGCCATTCTGTCAGGCAGCAGGTGCTGCCTTTGCGCCCCCGGCAGGGAGCCTGGGTCTGCCCTGTGGTGGCTCCTGGTGCAGTGATCTGCTTGGGAGCAGAGACCCTGCACCCACCAGAGGAGGCCCAGGCAAGGCTTGGGAATGAAGAAGGCAGCACTCCCGTGGGAAACCTGTGGGCTCACACTCAGCAACAGCAGATTCAAGGTCACAGGTCAGGAAGTGCAAAGGGGGCCCGGGTGGGGCGGTGGGGGCGGGAACAATTCCAGGGTCCTGCCCTGAGGAGGCGAGTCCTCCATCTACCCACAGGCAGCCGCACATGCTCAGTGGCCCGGTGCTCACCGCTGAGGCTGGGCCTTCTGCAGGGGCTGTGCTGGTACCCAGCCTTCCTCCCTTGCCCACAGGCAGAAGCCCGGAGAGGCCCGGCACAGGCCTGCATCTTGGGCTAGGCTGGGGGGAGTGGACGAGTGACCTCACCTCTCTGAGCTTCATCAACAGAATGGGGACACTGCGCGCAGAGCTGTGACAAGTACATGAGACAACTGGGTGGAGAGCCGAGCCGTCACTCAGCACGTGTTCACCTAACCCCATTCTGGGCCTGGTGTATCCAAGGTGCTGGAGGGGTAGCAGCAAGAAAGATTAAAACCCCTGCCCTCCCGGACCTGACCTTTTTATAGGGATAAGAAAACAATAAATCCGACAAATAAGTAAAACACAGAAGACAGTGCGATGGAGAAAAATTACTTGGGGTGGGGTGGGAGGGTTTGGGATGTGCAGTTTTAAATCAGGCGAACAGAGGGGCGCTTGGGTGGCTCAGTCGTTTGGATGTCTGACTTCAGCTCAGGTCATGATCTCATGGTTAGTGGGTTCGAGCCCCACATCAGGCTTGCTGGTATCAGCGCATACACAGCCTGCTTCAGATCTTCTATCCCCCCGCCTCTGTCCTTTCCCCACTCGTGCTGTCGCTCTCAAAAATAAAGAAAACATCAAAAAATTAAAAAAAATTAAAAAACAAATCAGGTGAACAGAGGGCCCTGCTAGAAGAGCAAAAGGGGGAGAAGTGAGCCATGTATCTAGACAGTGTTTTTGTGGTGTGAATTGTTCCCCTCACCGAATGTGTTGAAGTTCTAACTCTCATCCTATAATTGTGACCTTATTTGGATATGGGGTCTGTGCAGGTGTAATCAGTTAGGTTTGGATGAGATTACACTGGATTAGGGTGCACCCTAAATTCAATGTCCTTACAAGGACACCATGCGCACACGCACAGCAGGTCACATGACAATGGAGGCAGAGGTTAGTATGATGCAGCTACAAGCCAAGGGACACCAAGGATTGATGGCAGCCATCACATGCTAGAAGAGAGGTATGAAACAGATTCTCTCAGAAGAACAACCCTACTGACATTTTGAATTTGGACTTCTGTCCTCCTGAAGTGCAAGAGGATACATTTCTGTTGTTTTAAGCCACAAAGTTTGTAGTAATTTGTTATGGCCACTGGAAATATGAACACAGCATTCCAAAGGGGGGGATAGTAAGTGCAAAGGCCCTGAGGTAGGAGCATCTCTGACATATCTGAGGAAACACCAGTTGGCCCATGTGACAGAAGCAGAGTGAATGAGGGTAATGGATGGCAAAAGCTGACATCAGAGATGTCAGAAAGGTTTTGGGGGCCCAGTCAGGTAGGGCTGCCCTGTGGCAAGCCCTTGAGAAGGGGAGTTCTTACACTTCAGATGGAGAGTCTCAGCTGGAAGGAGCTACGGTGGGTGGGTTTGGTTGGCCCCCATGATCTTTGTCCCCTGGTGTTCTGCCTTTTAATACATTACATTAAATGACCAAAACAATGACACCCATATAACACTATACATTTACACTGGAATTAAAATGTTTTTAAATGGCAAAGGGAAATTATGGTAGCAGATGGAATTAAGGTTGCTAATAAGCTCACAAAATAAGAGTGTCCTGGATAACCCAGGTGGGCTCACTGTTTAAAAGTGGAGGAAGGTAGCAAACAAATCAGTGAGAAAGATTCAGCCAAAGAGGTGGGGGCAGAGGGATTCAAAACATGAAGAGTTCATGTGCCTTTGCTGGTTTGGAAGATGGGAAGATGGCCACAAGCCAAAGAGTGGAGATGGCTTCTAGCTGCTAGAGACAGCCCTCAAGGGACAGCTAGCAAGAAACGGAGACTTCAGTTCTACGACTGCACGGAACTGAATTCTGCCAGCAACCTGAACGAGCAAGGAAATGGATTTCCCCCTAGAGCCTCCAGGAACTGAGCCCACTGACACCTTGACTTTAGCCTGGTGAGACCCAAGCCGATGTGTGACCTAAAGAGCTGCAGCAGAACGCATCTGCATTGGGTTAAGCTGCTGGTTTGTGACAATCTGTTATGGCAGCTGTAAGAAACTAACATGGAAATTAAGATGTGGGGTGTGTGGACAGGAGATGAGAGAGAGAGAGAGAGAGAGGCCGGGTCAGGAAACAGAAGGCAGACGCTAGCTGCCTTCCGGGGGAGCAGCCCACTGACAGCCACTACCCTGGGGCCCACAGCTTCCCAGACCTCTCCCTGCCATGCCCGCTTAGCACGGTGCTCCAGGCTGTTGTTGCCCACAGAGTGAGCAAGACTGCTTAGAATGCCCCCAGAGCCCAGCTTCTAGCTCCTTGGGTCAGGCTAAGGAGCAAACCCACGGGAGTGTCTCCCATTCTGAGAAATATGACACCCCCTTGCCCCCCTCTCCCACAGAGCTCGCCTCCTTACCGTAAGGACAGTCCTGGTGGAACAAACAAGCCGGCCAAACCCACTCTGGGTGCCGCTGTGGGATCTGCTAGTCCCGGCTCCGCTGAGGCTGGCCTGGGCTCTGACTGCTCCCCTGAGCAGGTTTACACATAAGGCACGCACCCCAGCTTTTGTCCGCTCTTTGCCACCCATGTCCCCAGAGCCAAAAGTACCAGCCTGCTGACAGCTAACCTACACTGAGGACTAACTCCTCTCAGACAGCTTTTCTACAATTCTATCAGGTGGGGACTATTGACTCACATTACTGAGGATTCTTTACAGCTGGTGAGCAGTAAATCCAGAATTGGGCCCCCAGGATTATCTGAATCCAGAGCCCAGGCCAGAGCCTTCCTATTCCAGGTGTGGCCCATGGGCCAGCAGCATCGGCATCACCTGAGACCACGTGAGAGCTGCTCTCCCCAGACCTGCAGGAGCAGCAGCTGCATGTGAGCAAGTTCCCGGGTGGCGCACATGCCCCTTGCAGCGTGAGAAGCGCTTCTCCGTGGCTGGCCCTTCTGGCCCAGGTTGTTGTTACCACCCCTCCTCCAACCTCTTCAGGCCCGTCCCCAGCAGCCTGGCTCTTGCCCCCCAGGTAGGGCAGACCCTCTGACCAGCCTTGGGGAAGAAACCTGGACTCGGGTCTCAGAGGGAGTCTCCAGGCCCCTGCAGCCAGCCCAGGCCGCAGCTGGACTGTATCGTCCATGTCTCTCCATGGGACGCACTGCTGCCGCCACCACTGCCCCAGCCGCTCCTAGCCCCTCCCTTTCGACTTCCTTCTGGAACACGCGTCTCTTGGCCTCTGTCTAGTGCTTTCCTAAAGGGGGGTTTCTGGACATCACCAATCCTTGTAGTGTCTCCTCTCCCTAAATGTTTTGGGCCCCCCCTCACTTCTAGAATGCCCCCTGCTTCATGTCACTCCCTCTAGCTGGACACCAAGGGCCTGTGGAAGTTGCCATCAGGAGAGGGGCCAAAGGCTGCTTGGGGAACCAAGCCAAGCTCACAGGAAATGTCTGACACCACCAGGCAAGCAGGATTTGGCCTCTCAAAGCAAAACACAGCTGGGCCGCCAGCGGGCCACTCGGACTTTCCCAGATTTCATGGCACTGAGGTCCCTGGGCAGAGACAGAGAGACTGGGCTGGCTTGGAGGCTGCTGCTCATTCACGACCACACAGTAGCCCCTGGCCGGGGAGGCTGTGAGGCTCACAGAGGATGTCCCTGCTGTGGGCCACTGACCTCACTGTGGACCCTTGCCCTCCACTGCCTCTCGCGCACATGGATCCTTTGCTGGGGGATGGAAGGCTCAGGCAGCCCAGCCTCCTCTCTCCCCGGCATGGGGCCTCATCCATGTATTCATTTGGCTTACATAAACCGAGCACCTACAGCAGGCCATGCACAGTATTAGGTACCAAGGACACACTGATAAGAGAGCAGGACATAGTCCCTACTCTCAGGGAGCTTCTGGTCCGGTCAGCTGATGAATGGACCGTCCCAAGTGTGAAGTGCTCCCCCAGGGAAAGCAGAGCCTCACCCCTTCCTGCGCTGGTGTGTCGGTTCCAAGTACAAGGTGAGGATTCAGTGCTGGGTGAACCCTTTCTAGGGGACTCTTCTGTTTGGACCCAGTGAAGCAAATGTGGACGGAGCATTTTCTACAAGCTAGGGCTGTGGGAGGAGCTCTGGGGGAGATCCAAGGTGAGATGGAGTCGCTGCCTTCCAGGGCCCAGGCCGCACAGTCTGATTGCAGACACAGGGCACAGATCCACGGGGTGTGGGCTGCAGGGGGTCAGAGAGCTGGGTGGAAGTGATCAGGGGGCCTTTTGGAGAAAGTGGGACTGGGCCTTGAAGAATAGCAGGGCTGGGATGGGCTGGCACAATGTTGAACAGGGGAGAGGGAACAGCTGTGACCCCAGAGTGCAAGGGACAGCATGGCCTGCTGCGCCACCATCCCCCATCCCCTCCAGTGCACACACATAGGGGTTCCATGCATTATAAAATGAATGGATCCCACAAGCTGAAAGAGAGCTTGCCTGCAAATGCCGGGCTGGAAGGACTCTACTCCCATCATGCTCTGGGCTCACTCTGGAGCTGGTACCTCTGGTGTTCTTCCAGGTGCCTTCATACCAGGCCCACCCACCTTGCGCCAATAGCTGGGACCAATCATAACAAGGCTCAGGCCCTGCCTACCTGCTCACGGCCAATGCCAGGCCACTCACCCTGCCTCCTAAGTTGTCTACCTGGCCACTACTCTGCCCTTCTCTCTGCCCCAGCATCTCAAGGCCTTGGCCAAAAGGTTTGGCTCTTCTGGTTTTGATTTTGGATCTCCCTAGACCTCAGCCTGAGTTCATCCTTCTGCTTCTTGTGCTTCTGGCTGCCCTTGGAAACTACCTGCTTGGGCAGTTGGGGCTCTGGACCCCAACTTTACTGAAACCCTCGTTGCCTCCTCCTTCGGAATGGCTGGACAATCTCTCACTCCTTTCCTTTCTCTCCTGAGCTTTTCTGCTGGGGCCCTGACCTTGAGGTTAGCCTCCTCTCCCTGGTTCTCCTGGCTTCCCAGAGGACAACTCCTTTTTCCCCTTAGTTCAGCAAGACAAGGTTGCAACATTTCAGAAAGAACATCTTAAGTAGGAAGCGAATGGAAAAACGAGCCTGAAAAAACCAAAAAGAAAACACGGCCCCCTAGAAATGCACCAGTTTACAGAGTTCAGATTTCCTGTCCAGAGCTAGAAAAAGTCTAGCCAGGTTGGCTGGTAAGCAGGCCAGGGAATCCTGCCCACGAACATTCCCCTCGCCCCACATGCTCCTTCTCTTCCCCTTCAAGGGAGAGGTTACTGCTGAGCAGCGAGTGAACTGAAGGGTTTCTTCAGTCAGAGGGTCCTTCCTGCATGGACCATAGGCAGAGGAGGAGGTGGAGGAGGAAAACGTTTTTTTAAATGTTTATTTGTTTTTGAGAAAGAGAGACAGAGTGCAAGCAGGGTAGAGGCAGAGAGAGAGGGAGACACAGAATCCGAAGCAGGCTCCAGGCTCTGAGCTGTCAACACAGACCTCGATGCAGGGCTCAAACTCACAAACTGTGAGATCGTGCCCGGAGCCAGAGTGGCCAGACACTCCACCAACTGAGCCACCCAGACGCCCCAAAGGAAAACATTTATACAGAGTTTATTATGTGGCAGGCACTGTTTTAAACACTTCCTTTATATTCACTAACTTAATCCTTACAACCATTCCAAGCTTATGATTATCATCATTGTCCCTGCCTCACTGATGAGGAATCAAGAGGTGAATAACTTGCCCGAGGCCACCCAGCCAGGATTCGAAACAAGAGGGCCCAGGTATATGCCCTCCTTTCTCCCAGGACCTGGAGGGTAGAGACTTCCCACCTCCCCTGGCCACCCCAGCCTGGCAAAGCCTATGCCAACCCCAACACCCACTTTCCTGCTCACTGCTCTGGTCAGGGCAGCAAAGGGGAAGAGAGCAGCAAGGAGGAGAGGAAGGATAACTCGTGTCTTCCGCACCAAGGTCTTCACCAAACGGTCCTAAGGAAGATCCCCCTCTAGAGAGAGACTGTGCCCCTGGACCTGAGGTCCCACTGAGGAGGGGTCTTACCTGGCCGGCGGCAGCTGTGATGCCAGCGAGCGTGTTCTGGGTGTCGGGGTGCTTTCTCTGGCTGCGCTGCTCCTGCGTGGGCTGGGTGACCCCTCGGCTGAGCGCCGGGGCGCTGGCCTCTTGTTCTGGGGGTCAAATTCCTCCTCAGGAATGACCTCCTCACAGCGGGCTCCGCGGAAGCCGGAGCGGCACACGCAGAGCTGGGGCCGGCTGCAGGACCCCCTGTTCTGGCAGGGCGGCTGGCACACAGCTGGGGAGACAGGGAGACAGATGAGGGCAGGAGCCCGGGTGTCCTGACACTTTCCTGACCGGTGCTGCTTGGCCTCCCCCAGGCAGGGAGCTGGCCTCAGAAGGCTCCCTGGGCCCATTTCTCCCCTCTCCCCGCTTCAGGTCCCCAGAGGGGGGTTCCCCTGTCATCTCTGAACAGCCAACCAGACACTGAATGGCCAAAGGTGTGGAGCACTTGACATTGACTGTATTGTACGTTTGTGCTCACTTCTAGTTGTCTGTCTCTTCCCCCATACTGAAAGTCCCAGAGGGCAGATGCTTTGTTTTCTTCCCTCCTGCCACCCCAGAACTTGGAATAGAGACTGTCACAGAGTAGATTCTCAATAAACAAACAAACAAGAATGAATGAATGAATGAGTTTCTTTTATGGGAAAGGGCTCAACCCTGGCGTGAAAGTCAGGGTGGGGGGCTTGAGTTGTTGGGGTTTTTCTGTCTCCCATGAGCTGCGTGACCTTGGCCTCACTGAGCCCCAGTTTCCTCATGAGTCACATGAGGGGCAGGCTGAGGAGGCTGGGGGCAGCCCAGGGGTCTCTCAAAGACATCTGCAGCACTGATAGTCTCTCTTCTTCCTCTTTGGAGAGCATGTGCTCCCAAGCTCGTCACCTTCCTTAGCAAGTGGTAGAACTGAACAAAAGCAGGAAGAATTCTGCCTACTGGGCTCTGCGTTCAGCCTTCGGGCAAAGCGGAGATGGAATGGGCCCCTTCCTCTGAGCTGGCGCTCGCTGTGCAGCCCCCAGAGCCATGACTTGCACTGCCCTTCATCACCTTGCAAAATCTGGAGCTCAGCTCCCTCCAGGGACTAGCACCCGTGGGAGAGAGTCCCATCCAGAGGCATACACTGGGATGCCAGGCCCTGCACGGGAACACAAAGGAGCCTAGGAGAACATGGTTAGGCTCACGTTGGATCCTCGTTCCCTCTATCTGTCACTCATTCACTCAACAAATATTTGCTGAGCCCCTACTGTGTACTAGGCACTGGGGACAATGTCTTTGTGTACATGGAGCTCACAGTCCAGTGGGAGAGATCAACAGGAAATAAGAAAATACCATAACGTTGTTTTGGGTGGTATCTCAGGGTATGAAGACAATTAAACAGGGCGATGCAGGGGCCCACGCCTGACTTTAGATGGGGAGATCAGGACAGGACTCTCTGAAGAGCCGGCTACAACGGGTACAAAGGACGTGGATAGGCAAAGGTCTGGGCAAAGTCTTCCAGACAGAGAGTTAGGCACATCCAAAGCCCTGGGGGCTGGAGGGAGCATGGTATGTTCTAGGAAGTGCCAGAGGTCCAGGGAGGCTGGGGGCTGGTGAGAGGGGAGAGCACACGAGGTCAGGGAAACAGAGGCAGATCATGTGGACCCTTGTGGGTCTCAGTTATTCTAAGTGCATTAAAATACCAGGCGCCACTACATAGACCCTGAGCTTGGGATTTCCTGAGATGTACTCTCCTTTCTGAGAACAGGCCTAGAGTCCAAACCAGAGGCCAGTCCGAATAAATTCCTCCAAAATTCCACTTGGCTCATGTCACCTCCCTCTCGGAGACACTGGCTCCCGGGTGCCTCCAGGAGTCAAGTCCAGAGACCGGCATCATACACCTTCTCCAGTCTGATCCCCCTCTAACAGTCAGTCCCTCTAAGTCAGCCTGCGGAGGCCACACTGGCCTGCGGGGACAGCTCTCTCTTCTCTCTGCCTCTGTGTGTCCTGTGGCCCCTCCCTGGGATTCTTCCCCATTTCTCTCCACTGACCTAAATCCTACTGTTCCCTTAAGGCCTCCTCCCCATCCCTGCTGACCGCCTCCAGCTAGTGCTCCCTCCTGTGAGCAAGTAGGACTGGCACTCACTGTGCACACCCTGGGCGCACTGCCATCAACATGACAGGTTTTCACGTTCGTGGCTCAATTCCCTATTGATTCGTATGATCAGCTCCTGCGACTGTCCCTCTTTGTATCCTTAGTCCTAGTACATGCATACCAATGACAATAATATTATTTTTTATTATGGCAGCTACTATCTATTGAGTATTTACACTATCAGGCACTGTACTTTGCATATACTATTTCATTTAACCCTAACAACAATCCTTTGCAGCAAGTGTGATTATGGTTCTCATTTTACAAATAAGGCCTCAAGCTCGGAGAGGTTCAAAATTTGCCTGAGGGCACCCAGCTAGTGGTAGATCTAGGATTTGAATCCAGGTCTGCTTGACGACAAAGCCCAGGCTCTTTCTTCCCCACTGCCTCCCAGCAGGGCTGGTATGGTCCTTCCTCCCTACCATTTCTGAACCTTGACCTGGAGCTGTTGATGAAACGAAGGTATTGGTGGCTTCAAGTCAGCCACCGAATGTACCTGTGCAGGTGGTGGAGACTTTAGGACCCCATCCCTCTCCAGAGCCCACACAGTAAATCTTAGATGATGAGGGACCATGTTTACCAGTTCATGCACTCATTCAGTGAGCATTCGTAGAGCATTCACTAAGTGTGAGGCCTATGGGAGAACGAGCCAATCCCTCATGAAGTGTATTTTCTCATATGGAAGCCAGGACATAGGTCATGTGATAAATGTCAGCCAGAGTCTAGAACCCAGGCTGAGGCAAGGAGAAGGGCAAGTCAAGGAAGACTTCCTGGAGGAGTGGTGCCGATCAGAGACACAAAGGATGAGTTGATGGGGTTTCTTATGGGTCAAGGGCAATCTACCCTCTCAGGGGAGAGTGGAGAAATACAGGTCTTACTTCAGAATTCCAACCATGAGCTGAATCCTATTGCCAGAACATTTCCTGAGGCCTCGGCATCCCTTCCTGGCAGCCCCGCCCCCCCCCGCTCCCCTAGATAAACAGACCCTGTCAGAGAACTGACCCTGAGCACCTCCCCAAGCACACACTGCCACAGTGGCAGGATCGGGGCCTGTCGCCTGGCTGCCGCTCTGTCTCCCCAAGCGGACCTGGCCCCCACCTGACCACCCACCAGGTCCCATCACCACCACCTCCAAACCAAGGCCGGTGAACTCTTTGGAAGCAGGTTTGTCCAGGGCAGGTCTTGGCCCTGCTCTAGTTTTGAGAGGGAGCAAATGAGGAAGGCCTGAGTGGTTTCTGTGAACACTGCATGACACCTAGTCTCTCGGACCATCTCCCTTTGGGCTGGGACCATCTCCCTGCGGGCTGGGACCAAAGCTGCTGTGGGTGAGGGGAGTGTCATGCAGCCTCTCCCGATCCCAGTCTCGCTTCCGCCTCTGAGTGGGCAGTCCTGCCTTAAGACAGCTTTTCAAAACCAGTCTAGCTTCCGTCCCTCTCCTCTTGGGCCCTACGATGACCCACCCTTGACTTTAATAATAAGATCTTTCACTCCCTAGAAACCCCAGACCTCCAATCCTGCAGGCCTCCATGTCTCACTTTTATTTTGATTCACTCACCTCTGGTTCTGCTTTATTTGCTACTCTATTCCATCAACAGTTGGTGAGCATCCTCTCTTGGCCAGATTGCCCACTGGAGGGGGCGGTTTATAAAGACAACAAGACAGGTTCTTGTGTGGAGCAAGTTCTGCCCAAGGCTGGGTTCTCACAGCCACGGAAGCCCCTTGCCAGGCAGGGTGTTAGGTCCTCAGTGAGGACCAGGGTTGGCAAACTTAAGTTGCTACAATGAACAGCTTATTGAAAATAGGTGGTTGGGGGAACCCATAAAAACGGCATTTATGTATGTATGTAATGCCACAGTAAGTAAACGTTCTGAAAATCTTCCAAGATGGCCAGATTTGTTGACAGGAAATAAAACCTGTTTGGGAAGATACCCCTCTGGATCAACCATTTATGACACTGCACAGAGGCCCAGATCTGCCAAGTGTGAGGTTTTGGGAGGTTTGCAGCCAGCTCTCGCTGACTCTGTCTGCATCCTCTCTTGAGCTGTTTTACTTGTTTTAGCAAGATGCAGGCAACTACCTGCTCTCCTCACTAAAGCTGTCACGCTTCTGTTCTGAGCTGGGCATCTGCATTATGGGGTTGGGGCTGAAACTCCTCTCTTCTCTCTCCAGTACCCCCAACATCACCCCCTGAATGCCTCAAAGTGGGGGGTTCCTAGTGCCTGTTAAGGGCACATTCTTCTGACAGTTTTTACGGGTCTGCCATAAAATAAGGAAATTAAAAAGCTTCCTGAGTTTTTTATAATGGTCTTTCCCCATTTAAAGACTGTCTTTTATTTTTGGTGTTCTCTTTATTTATTAATTTATTTTTTAAATGTTTATTTATTTTTGAGAGCGTGCAAGCAGGGGAAGGGGCAGAGAGAGGGGGACAGAGCATCTGAAGCGGGCTCTGCCTTGACAGGCTGGCAGCAGTGAGCCCGATGTGGGGCTCGAACTCACTAACTGAGAGATCATGACCTGAGCTGAAGTCGGACACTCAACCTGCTGAGCCCCCCCAGGAGGTGCCCCTTGGTGCTCTTTTCAAATTAGAAGTGATGGCAAATGGTAGTTTGTACTTCTAACATTCTCACTTGGCAAAAGGAAAAGTTGGCTACTGCACTTTGGTACCTAGAATGCTTTTGGATATTTTACTGGTGCATGAAATCCAAAAGTTTGGGACCCTTTGGCAATAGTGGTCATGTGTCCTTTTGTTGAAAGGAGACTGAAGCAAAACATTCCCTCGAAAGGAGCACAGGTTTCAAAGCTGCAGTATCGGAACGGAAATCATCCCGGTCTGAATGGCCGATGGCAGGGGCTGCTGCCTAGAGCAAAAAAGGAAATGTCAAGGGCCTCGGGACAGGCAGTTCCATGCAGTGTTGGGAGAATTTTAAGAAGAAAACTCCCAGCCATGGCCAGCCCGGAAGTCTTTATATTCTGTTCTCGGAACCTCATCTCTCCCACTTTCCCACAAGAGCAGAGATCATGCTTTGTACTTGAGAAATCAACTAGGATGGGGTGTATGGCTCTCGTGAGTATTTAGTGATTGATTATTGGTAAAAAAGGTTGTCAAGCATGATGCCCCGATGTCCATGCTTAGCCACCGAGGGCACACCCTGCCCCCGTTGGACCAGCATCCTCAGACAACCACCAAGCAAGGCTATTTCAGCCTCTCCGTGCTCACTCGCCAATGCCAGTCTTCCTTAGCCATTCATAATTTGGGCTTCTCCTGAACCCTTTGCTTTTCCACACTCTCCTGGCACTCCCTTCCTCGCTGAGGATTGGACATGTGGAAAGTTTCAGCTTTGGGAGTTCAACTCTGCGCAGTTAGCAGGATGCCAAAAGAGAGGGGAATAAAAAGAAAACTCCTGAAATTGCTTTGAAAGTAAGATATAGAAGGCATCGCTCCCTCCACCCCCTACCTTCTGGCTGTGCCCCTTCTACCTTCCCTCTGCTCCAAAACAGTTGAGCTAAGGTTTGCTCACATTTTCCACACAAGCCCCTGCCTCTTGGAGGAGACCAAACTCGGAATGGGCAGGCCCCAGGAGGGTTCTGGAAATAGCTCTCACCGTATGGCCTTGCTCGGACCCCCTGCCTGCTCTGAGCCTCTGTGATCAGCTACTTGGTTGCAGAAAGAACAGGAGGCTGGGAGTTAGAGGGTTTGGTTTGACCCCAGCTCAGCCACATCCCTGCGACCTTGGATATGTCTCATCTCAGCGAGATGCCTCAACTGGTGCCTCAGTTCTCTCTTCTGTAAAATGGGGCTGATAATTCCTGCCTCAAAGAGTCATGTGAATCTCAAGGGAGATTGTGGGTGTGGAGGCACAACGTACTCTCTAATGCCGTGCTATGCCACACGCTCATGCTGCAGCCACAAGCTGTATGAGGCTATTTAAAATGAGATTGACTGGGGCACCTGGGTGGCTCAGTTGGTTGAGCATCTGACTTCGGCTCAGGTCATGATCTCATGGTTCGTGGGTTCGAGCCCCACATTGGGCTCTGTGCTGACAGCTAGCTCAGAGCCTGGAGCTTGCCTCAGATTCTGTGTCCGCCTCTCTGCCCCTCCCCCACTCATGCTCTGTTTCTGTTTCAATAATAAATAAACATTAAAAATTAAAAAAAAATGAAATTGATTAAAATCAAATAAAATGTAAAATTCAGTTCCTCACTCACAGAAGCCACATTTCTGGTTCTCAGTAGCCACATGTGGCTCATGGCTACCATGGTGAACAATAAGATACAGCACATTTCCATCACCATAGAAAGTTCTATTGGACTGCCCTGCAAAGCTTCAAGAAAAACCACCATATACCTTTTCCCAGGGAAAGACAATGTCCACAAAGGCCCTGGTTAAAGGGAAGGACCAAGCCCAGTGGGCCAGAGGCAGGGCCAGTTAAAGATGTTAAAGATGGCCAGTCCCCTCTCTATCCCCACGTCCACTGCCCCAGTAGGGCATTTGTCACCAGCTCTCCCTCCTGGGCTCCGGGGACAACTTCTCCTTCCATCTATGACCTGTTAGATGAGGCACCAACTTCAAGATGGGTCCCTTTACTCTGTGCCTTCCTCTAAGGCCTCCAGCATCACCCCCTCTTGTCTGGGAGATGAACATTAGCTCCAGATCAGACTCTGGGCCCAGCACCCCCTCACCTGAAGCTCAGTTGCTCCCCAGATCAAACCTCCATTTTTCCTAAAATCTGTGTCAGTGGGACACCGAGAACCTACCCACTAAATTACCCATCCCTCCCTCCAGATGGAGTCCTGTCCCCTTCCACATCCAGAGGCCTTTGCAGACAGGACAGTCTCCTACCCACCCTGTGTTTATCTCAGCCTGCCCTGGGTACCCCAACTTGGGCCCTCACCCTCATTCCAGGGTTTCGGTTTGCCCTGGAATTTTCTTACAGGGGTGGGGTATCCATCATGCCCTGAGCAGTTTCTCCACAGCCTTGACCTTTGCTTTCCACAGAAAGGGACCCTGATGTCAGAGGTACCCAAGGCAAGGAAATCCCTATCAGGTCCCCAGTCAACTTCAGAATCCACTTGGGGACTCTCCTACCCAAGCTCTGCCCAGAGGCTGTGTCTCCAGGCCCCAACCTGGGCCCCGAGCCCCCAGGCTTGGGGAGAAGTCAGGTCCTCAAGGATTCGCCGGCTCCCGCCACAGCTGTGCTTGGGACGGCTGGGAGCGGCGCTGGGGCTCAGGGGCCAGCCAAGCGCCCGGCTCCAAAAGAGCAGTTGTGTTCACATAAAAGCCTCTAATGAGAGAAAGATGCCGTTCTTGGCCCCTCGTGTGCTCTCTGCAGACGCCGTCTGGCAGGCCAAGCGGGCCTCTACCGTTTGGCGGCCAGAGGGGAGGAAGGGGAGGTGTGAGTCAGACCTTGGCCCCCAGCCCCTCGGCATGGACCGCCCTGCTAATTGCATTAACAAATGCCACAGCACTGGGCCAGTCAGGGGCAGGAGGCCAAGGGCAGAGAGCAGGCCCAATTCCCACCAGCTCCAGCAGGCATGAGGAGGCCGACCACTGAGCAGGACTCAGGCCTGGGTTAGTCTCCAGCTCCTGCCCCAAAGCAGAAGAGTGACCCCACTATCCCTGCAGCCCCAGGGCTTTGTCTGGGAACAGGCAGGGTTTGGAGGTGTCAGTGCCAGAGGGGCCTCTGGAGAGGAAACAAGGATGGGATGGGTCCTTGGGACAGCCTCCAATAGGGAGGAGCCCAGGAACCAGCCTTTCCCAGGGGAGCAGCTCCAGGGCATGGAAGACCGTTCTGTGGTTGACACAGAGCCCACCATGTCGTTCTCCAAGAGCACTGGATCCCTGCCCAGGACCCAGGAAGTCAGGAGGGAGGGAATACACCAGTCCTGCTTACAACTCAGCCAAGGCCACAGCAGATTCGTGGAGGGGGGAACAACCTTGCGTTCAGAGACCTGTGTTCAGATTCTGCGGAACTTTGGGCAAGTTCCTTCGCCTCCGTGAGCCTCAGTGGCATCTAGAAAACAGTCGTGCGTCCAACATTTACTATTTACCTAGGACGGTAAGCAAGACAGACATTGTCCTTTTCTTCCTGGAGCTTCCCACTTAGAGAGTCACAAAACAAGTAAACACATAAACAGAAGAACTGAAATCAAGGTATGGGTTACAGAGAGGGAAAATTCAAGGGGGCTAGGATCCAGAATAACAAGGCTGGTGCGGGGAAGCATGGACAGAGGGGTTGGGGAGCCCCTCTGAGGAGAGCCACTTGAAACAGAGACGGGAAAGAC
>NC_043708.1:26328617-26342057 GCF_006229205.1 Suricata suricatta | reverse complement strand
GTAAAAATCTGGGTGTTGTCGGCCCAGAGACAATGCTTCCATCCATGGGAATACATGAGATCATTCTGGGCATGGTACAGTGAGAGGAAAAAGAGGACCCAGGACTCAGTCCTGGGAAACCCAATGTTTAGTCATTGGGTAGAGGGCAAGTCACAGCCAGGTACAAAAGAGGGGGCACAGCAGAGAATCAGATGATAACCACTTACACGGTGAAGGGGGTGAAATGTTTAGTGTGGTCCGCGGCTTTAATAGAGCATGGCTGCTATTATTGTTGATTGACAGTTAACAGTGCCTATTAGTGTTCAATAATGGGGGACAACTAAGGTTTGGTTTCGCTCCCATGGCCCCCTTCTTTGTGGGGGAGATTTGGAAGATCTGTGGAAAGTCTTGGGGAATTCCAGCATTACAATGGGTGCCTGGGTGGCTCAGTCTGTTAGGCATCTGGCTTCTACTCACGTCATGATCCCACAGCTCGTGGGTTCGAGCCCTGCATCGGGCTCTGTGATGACAGCTCAGAGCCTGGAGCCTGCTTCAGATTCTGTGTCTCCCTCTCTCTCTGCCCTCCTTCACTCATCCCTGTCTCTGTCTCTCTGTCTCTCTCTAAAATAAATAAACATTTAAAAAATTTTAATAAAGAAAGAAAGAAAAGGAGACGCCAGCCAAGGAGGTGAGAAGAGGCAGCTGGGGACGACAAAAGAAAACTACCAGGACACCCATGTGATCCTTCACCTACTGAGTCCTTTACCAAACATGAACCAAGTAGGCAATTCACTGGTATCAACAGGACTCAACACCTGGCTTCACGATCCCTGGCTAAGAACATCTCCTAAATACTTCTTTGAGCAAACAGCACTGGGGCACATGCCTGTTCACCAGGAAAATCTAAGGTACCTGTACATGGTGGGAGGAGAGGGGGAGATGACGGTCTCTCAATAGGATTGCACCCTTCATGTTAGCTGGGTCTCCCTGAAGTTGTGTGATTATTCCTCTTAGCCACTTCTCACCTTGCTCTCCTCCACTCCCTGCCAACTACTGAGTCTCAGAGGATGGCTCTTCCAGACACAAGCCACACAGAGGCTCAAGATTGACTCCCGGAAGCTCCAAACCTGTCAGTGAAGATCCCACCCATGCGGTGACCCTGTTTCCGAATGTTTGTTCAGCATTGGCCATTATAAGGCTTACTTTTTCACATGTATCACTCCTCTTCATTCTTATAATTATTATGGGTGCTATTTGCATCCCCATTTGGCATATGGAAAAACTGAGGCTGAGAGCAGTCAAGCAGCTTCCCTGAGATCAACATACTACTAAGCGATGGAGGAAGGGTTTGAACTCAGGGAGTCCAGCTCCAAAGTTGGGGCTCTTACCCACCTGCCATGGCCTTGCCCTGTGGGATGCAGGCATTACAGAGATGGGATGGGTGGGGCCCCATTAGGGGGAATGGGTCCTGACAGCACAGAGATGTGGACTGGAATGAAAGCCGCCATGCACGCAGAGGCTCTGGGCTGAGAAGGCAAGAGTAGATGCCAAAGCCCACTCTAGGAACTCCTGTATTTTCTGGAAAGGCGGATTGAACGAGGGTAGCAGAAGGAGACCTCTCAGCACAATCTTGGGATGGGCCCTGGCTTATTCAGCACGTGCTTACTGAGCCTTTATATTGTATTCAGTGAGCACTTGCCACTGTGCTGCAGGCTGAGGGCCATGAGACTCCACCCCTTCCCTCAACATCAAGGCCAAACATGTATGGAGCACAGAAAACATGCCAGGCCTTGAACTAAACATCTAACCTGAGTTATCTCAGTTGTCTCTTACAACTCTGTGAGGCAGAGACAATTAATAGTATTATTAGTACTATTTCATAGGTGAGGAAATTGAGGCACAGAGAATTTAAGCATCTTACCCATGGTCACATAGCTAAGTGGTAGAGCTTGCATTTAAACCCAAGGAGTCAACACGATCTCCTGGATGTGGATTCAAATGACAGCCCAACCTACCACATGCCAGGCTCTCTACGCAGACTTGTCACTTATCAAGAGCATGAGCCCTGTCCTCCAGAGCCAGGCCACCTAAAGTCACAGCCAGGCTCTGCTGATTCCTAGATGCATGACTCGGGTGAACAGTTAATCTCATCTGTGGATGGACAGAAAGATCAAAATCTAACTTACAGGATTGTGGAGGATTAAAACTTCACAATATAAAGTACTTCGAACAGTACCCAAAATACAGTAATAGCTACAGACTGTTATTATTATTCATCCTCAAAAACAACACTATAGAGATTGTAACACCCATTTTATGGATGAGGCTCTATGGTAGAAGAGGGCCAGTCGCTTGCCTGAAGACACAGAACTGGGATTCTCATCCACAACTCCTTGGGTTTGGCACTAGAATCCAAAGCACATGCTCTTAACCTTGAGCCTTACTGCTTGGTGGTGGTGATGGTGGGGTAACCCACCTAGCCCCTTCCTCAACAGTTGCAGGGACTCCCTCTGCCCTCCCCAGTTAGCCCCGGCCTCTGTGCATCTAGGCTGAGATAAAATGAGAAATCAAAGAATTCTTCAAGTCTTCTTCCCCTGTAGGAGCCTTCCGAAGCCCCCCAAGCTTGTGCGGCGGTGGTGATGGGGGTGAGCCAGTGTAGAAAGGCTGGCCAGTCTTCCAAACGCCCTAACGATAAACAGGATCCCGTCAGCCCACACTCTACAGCGCTTCCCCTCAGGAAGGCCTTCAGGCAGGCCCCCGTCAGCTGCCTCCGCAAATACATAAACACATAAATCTGAGGCAGAGCTGGCAAAGCCACAAAAGGGAAGGCAGAGACCAAGAGCAGAAGAGATGAGAGCCCAACTCTCGACCCTGCCAAGGTGGAGCGAGGAGCTGAGATTCCAACAACAGCCACCTGCAGATGCAGCGGCTCCCTGAGGTCCAGGCACTGGACAGGGAGGAGGGAAGGGGCCTGCCAGGCAGCTGGACTGGTATGTCACAGAAACCGAGGATTCTGTGAGAGGAGGTGCGAGGGGACCAGGCAGTGGCCCAGGGGGCAAGGGCCATCCTTCCCTGTGCATGGACAGTTGGTTGGACCCACAGATATCTGGGAGAGACCAAGGGACAGACTGAGTCTCCACAGGGTTGCAGGACTAGACTTCATTCTTGGCAGTGAAGAGGGGGGGATGTCACACACCCCTCCGCACCAGCCTCCCTCTTCTGCTGGCCAAGGAGGCACCCCACATGTGTGAAAGTGCTAGGAAAGAGTCCTGGGCATTCTCCAGCATTGGCACTCTCAGCTCTAGTCAGGAGGGCAGCTGTGGGGAAGGGAGAGGAAGATACTAACCAACAGGGGGGAAGCAGGGGAGCCAGCTGACAAGGTGCGGAGCCAAGAGCCCCACATTCTACAGAGCCAACACCCTACCGCCCACGTGGTTCTTGTTAGGCTCTTTAGCAGCAAAATAGCAACAAGCAAACAGTACAAGGCCCAGCTAATTAGCACACAGTCCTTCAGTGGGCAAGCCAACTTCAAGTGGGAAAGCTTCAAGTGGGAGAGCTGCCAGCTGTGTGCCAGAGTTGGGGGGGATGACCAGGGAAAGAGCAGGTGAGGGGACCCAGAGAGAAGTCAGGGGGCTAAGGACTCCCAGGGTGGAGCAGGGATTTGGCGGCATGCTTGGAGCACCCCCCTGCTGGGGCACAAGGGTCCACACACACGTTGGTTCTGACAATCTACACACTTCCCCCAACCTTGAGTTTCCACTGTCAACACTCCAGTTTGTCAGAGACTACCCCTGGAAAGTCATGAAGAAGTTAGGAAGCCGAGACCCTCCAGGGCTGGAGGGCCAGAGCGAGGTCCATGCCCAGACCCCTCAGGTAGCTGATGAGAAGCCCACCCCCTCTGAAGCCACCCTGCTCCAGCTTCAAGTCAAACCTCAACAACACTTTGTGCCAAGCTCACTAGAACAGATCAACCCTCCTCCCCATCTCCACCCCAAATCCCTCCCCAGTCCTTCAGAGTGCCCCCAAGGCCCTGATACTCAAAGTGTGGTCCCTAAACAAGCACTACCAGCACCACGAGCAACAATAGCATCTGGGAGCTTGCTAGAAACTAAGACTCCCCAGCCCCTCCCCAGACCTGCTGAATCAGAATCTGTACTTTAATAAGATCCCAGAGGATTCATGGGAACATCCCAGATTTGAGTTAGGGCGCCCAAGGCAAACCTTCCTATGACTGACCAAACTCTGTTCAGTGGTCTTCAGCCCTGGCTAGAACTGCCCTAGGGTGTTTTAAAAATATACCAGTGCCCAGGCCCTAGCCTCTAACTCCAAAGCTTCTGCGGAGCATAAAGCCACCTGGCTACCCACATCCCTGTGTTCTCTGCCCAGGGCTGTTGTGTCTTAGATCCTCCTCCAGTGAGTCTGTGACCTTAAGCAAGCAACCTGAGGCATAATGACTTCAGCTTTATAATTCTGAAGGAAAAGTGTTTTCACCCAACTCTGCCACCCGCCACAGAGGGCCTTTCCTCTGAGACCCCTACTAATCCAGGCTCCCTGAAAAGGAAAGAATTTCCAGGTGAAAGATCTGCATTTGCTGTTTGTTTTTGAGCTTGGGGTTTTAGGTTCTCTATCTGGAGACCCTTAGAGAGACCCAAGAGTCTGCCCGAGCTTCACTGTCAGGTTAGGACAGGGTCAGGGCTGTGGGGTTTGAAGCAGAACCAAGAGCTTGGTAAGCCAGCACCCCATCCCCACAGACACAGATGCATCCCCATTTTGTCCTCTGTTGGCCCCATCTCGGGAGAGATGAGGGCATCCATCAGGGCTGGGAACACCACAGGTTTGGTCATATACCCAGACTGTTAGCTCTGAAACCCTCACAGTGAAAAGGGCCTGCGGCTTGTCATTGGGCAGGAAGTGGTCTGTAGAGAATGAATCTTTATAGCCAGGCTTAGGGCCTGGGAGAAGGTAGCCACAGAGACAGACAGGTGAGGCTCCCGGGCCAGCCATAAAGGCCTGGGGAGCTGATAAGTGCTCAAGAGGAGCCCTGGGGTGGGACATAGGAAGAGCCCAGGGGGTCCTGAAGCCCCCACATGTTTTCACCTGCAAGGATTCCAAATTCCAGAAGGCCCCCACCTCCTCTGGTGTTGGGAGGGAACAAACCTCCATAGGAGGAGTATGGGGTTCTGAAGTCAAAACGCCTCCTGCCCCAGATCTAGTGCTTGGAGTTGTGTAACCTTTGCCATGTTTCCCAATCAACCCAAGACTCAGCCTCCTGGCCTATAAGTGGGAATGATCAGTAAACACCCACGTTACAGGATTACTGAGAGGCTTGATGATGTCTGTGAAGAGCTTCGCACAGTGTTAGGCACACAGTGAATGCTCGACTGTTAGCTAGCAGTAGTTGCAGTAGTGGTAGTAGTGGTAACGGTAGTAGTGGTAATAGCAGTAATAGTAGTAGTGGTAATGGTAGTAGCAGTAATGGTAGCAATAGTAATCCCCAGTTCACAGGTGTAGAAAGTGAGGCCCACAAACATAAGGTAAGATAAGATACCTGGCCACAGGGAGTAGTGATTAAGAAGAGGGACCCCCCTGGAGTCAGGTTACTTGAGTTCAAACCCTGCCGTGCCCAGGCCATGTGACCTTGAACAAGTTACCTGCTTGTGCCTCAGTTTCCTTATTTGCCAAATGGATAGGACTACTCCCTGCCCTATAGGCCATGTAGAGCATAGCTTGCACAAAATGAGTGCTGTGTAGCTATTGGCTGTTCTCACTGTCACCTCCTCTACACCAGGAGTGGAGGCTTAGGCAGGGAGCCCTGGCTCTTTCTGCCTGGCTCCTTGGTTTCCACGTAACTAAGATGACTATTCTCTCTTTTCTCTCAGCAGGGCCAGCTGCGGCATGGTCTAAACGAAGGCTCTCCAGACACGGGATCAGAGCCTCATCTGATGGTCTCATTCTGGCAGGATGCCTGACAGAGGCCAGGACCAGCAGGGCCAGGGGCCAAGGCAGGGTGGATTCCCATAGCACACAATGCCAACGGCGCCCCGAGAATTGGGGGACGCAGAGGCTCTGGAGCCAGGCATTTTCTGCAGGCTATAGGGGTGTGTGGGCACCCAAGGGACCCTACGGATGGGGCAAGTGGGGCACCAACACAATGGGGCAGCAGGAGGGGAATGTAGGAAGCTTTAAAAAACATAATTGGGGGGGTTTATTCCAGAAGTTGTTTCCAGATGGAGGCCTTTTTAAAAAATCCCCTTCCTTCCACCAGAGTCCCCCCAGGCCTGGCCAACCTCGAGGGAGAGAGGGGGAGGAGGGTGGATGGGGCGGAGGCACTCACGTTTGATACAGTGGTTGGTGCTGTTCGCCGTCGTCCATCCCGGGCAGCACTGTCCCCCGCAGACATTCCTCCTGTGGGATCAGCAAAACAGGGTCAGCACAAGGGTGCTCAGAGTGTACTGCCCACAGGGCTGCTCCGATGGTCCAGGCCAGTCACACTGTCCCCCTTCTCTGGGGAGTCCACACGGCCCAGGGGTAAGCACATTGAGATCCTGCAGATCTAACACAGATTCCTGACTACCATTCTCTGAGTGATCTTGGGAAACTCCACTCCCTCCATCAGTATGATGGACATAATACCTGCCTAACTGGGTTGGTATCATGATTAAACCAGAGAGAGAAAGAGAGAGAGAAATACAATACCTAACACAAAGAAGGCACTCCCTTGTGACAATGACAGTGATCATGCAAATGATGCAAGTTCAGAGATGCTCAGTCACTTGCTGAGGCTAAACAATGAGTAAAGAGCCAAAGCTGAATGCAAACCTGAGCTGGCCCACCTCTGAGTCATGCTTCAACCCCACACTGCCTCTCATCAAAATGAAACACCATGGGCCTTTGCCCAACAAATGCTGACCCCATAAGGGAAGCTAGAAAACATAAAATAGTCTTAAGGACATACTTATGCATCTCCAGCCAACAAATCCACACGGGGAGAAGTCCCGGGCCCCTGGGCAGGCTGGTGCGTGTGCAGGGGAGACAGAGGGAACTGGGGTTATAGAATTTCTATCTAAGAGGTGATCTGAGCTGGTAAGAAGATGAAACTGGGCATTTGGGTTAAGCTGCCTCAGCATAGCGAGCACACTCTTCTGACTTGGGTGGGCTAGTAGAACTTACTCTGTGGGGGACAGTCCTAGGTGCTGGCCCGGAGGGTACCGCAGGAGACACTGGTGTGTGCGGATCACTGGGGCGCTCCCCCAGCTCCCCCAGACTCTGATCTCAGGTGTGTGATGAACCCCCTGTAGCACCAGCAGGTTTCACTAGCCCCGACTCTTGGTCTAAAGACTCAAATGCCTGGACCTGAGTGACTTCTCTAAAAGTCTCCTCCTGGGGAAGGCTCCTGAGGGCCTCAGCCCTGGCTTCATGGACCCCATAATTGGCATCAGAAATTGTCTACTGAGCACTCACTGAAACAGTGTGAGTGGGTACAGGCTGGAGAATCAGGGCAAAGGACAGAGAAGGGACTGTTCCTGTGACCTCTGTGGCCAAGAGAGTGAGCATCTGGTCTCTCTTATGAGTTTATTTGACATTTCAGTGGACCCCAAAGCTCATGCGGTTTTTGGAGTCTTACAAAACGTTCAAAATAAATTCCTGCAGCTTGGAAATGCTGAAGCCCATTTCTAGCCCTTTTGGCCAAAGTCGTGGGGAGCTGCCTCCCAGGGAGCTCCCAGAATATCCTCCCAGGGAAAAAGCTGTGCCATTCTGGCCACCTTGAAGCCTCTCTGGACTGCTGCCTTCAGCAGCTTCCTGGTTCTGTGAGAAGCTCCTCCCTGTCAGGGCCAAGTCACTGTTTTGAGGAAGGGGCTGGTCCTCATAGCCAGGCTTTTCTGGGCAGGCACACTGGTGGGAGGGGCGGATCCATGACCCACCCGTGTGTAAGTCACTACCCCTGGTGTGTAAGTCATTACCCCTGGTGGTGGCGACAAGCCCTCGTAGGGGTCTAGGGGGTCTTTGAAAGGAAATAGACTGCATCCCCTGGGAATTTTCTAAGAAATAAGGTCTGTTAGAGCTCAGACAACATAGACTGAGGGGCCCGCTTGGCTAGGAGGTCGTGGCATGGAGCCCAGCCCACAGAGGCCTCCTGAGCCAGCTGTCATCCCCGATGCCCTCAGAACACCTTTGCAGCTGAGTATAGGAGGCAGCCCCCAGCCCTGCCCTGCCTGTCAGTGGTAGAGGCCTCAGGGCCGTTAAGAACACAGTGAGGTCAGGGTCAAAGACTGCCAGGCAGAGGTGGCCAGGATGGGGCTGGAAGGATACTCAAGAGGGATTTAGGTACCCAATGGCAGACTTGGAGAGTTCCTTCTAGGCCAATATTATAATCTTGGGTAGAGGCCCAGGGAGGTGGGAGATGAGCATGCAGCAGACTCTGGCTCATAGAGAGCAAGTAAATTTGAAGAACCAGGGATACAACTCAGGGGTTCCGACTCCCTAGAAGGTCATATGAGCCAAATCTTCCAGGTGATACTTCTCAACAAACATCAACTCAGTGTCCAGCATCTTTGTCCAACCCTTGGGGACACATTTGGCTAACAGCCTGGGACAGCTGCTGGTCCACCTAGGACCTTTGTTAGAAACCTTACAAGGCTCTCCGTTGGCCTCTTATGAAATTGGCCAGGCCCCTATGTGCCTGTGCAGTCTAACTGCCCCCATCACCCCGCTCTTGTCTCCATGACCTTCCACAACCAAGGCAATGATCCTCCAAGGCTACAGAATGTGCTGTCCCTCTAGTGTACCACATAGGGTCACATGATGATGCCTGCACTTAAACTTTTCTCTACCTAGAGTGCCTTCTGTCTCTTTGCTCATTGAAACCCTTTGCATACTCCAAGACTTCCAGATCAAATGTTACCTCCTTTGTGTAAACCTCCCCTGATAAGTGCTCAGCCTTTCCCATTCCCCATCCACTGCTTTCATTCAGAACTGACTGTCTCAGAGCCTGGGTGGCTCAGTCATTTGAGGGTCCAGTTTCGGCTCAGGTCATGATCTTGCATTTTATGGGTTTGAGCGCCGCGTGGGGCTCTGTGCTGACAGCTCAGAGCCTGGAGCCTGCTTTGCATTCTGTGCCTCCCTTTCTCTTAGCCCCTCCCCTGCTTATGCATGTGCTCTCTTGCATGGGTGCTCTCTCTCACTCTCTTTAAAAACTAAACATTAAAAATTATTTTAAAAAGATTTAAAACTGATGTCTCAGGTTATTGGTCATATGTGTCTCCATCTTGACTATCTGGAGAATTCTTTCTTATTCCTCTTTGGGTCTAACACAATGCCTGACACGTGGTATACATTTAATACTTCTTTGTTTCACTTAATCCACCGTTTCCCAAATAATGGATGAGCTACACCCAGAGTAGGAAAGAGGGTTTTAGGTTTGCACAATCACAGCATTCAACAATGCTGAGTCGAGGGGTGAGAAAGAGATTCCCTTTTCAGTGATCTTTCTAGATCGATTAGGTCAGTGAGAAAAAAATCTGCCTGAGGTTGGGTCTCCACGCCAGGTCCTTCCCCTAACATTTGCCACTCCCCCCTTTCAACAGGAAGCGTACCACAGGGGTGAGCTTCCTAAGATAGTGGTATCTGACTAGAATTTGAGAACATTTTATTGTCATTTCAGTTCTCCTACAATTACCTACTTTTTAATGACAAGTGGTGCTATTTTCAGCTTATTGAGAGTGATCCAAAGTATCCTTGAAAAATGAATTTATGTATGTAGAAAAAAACGAGTCAAGCACTATTTGCAATCGCAAAAAAACGTAAGTCATCTACAGGTTTAAAAACAGGAGGGTGAATAAACTGGTATATTCAGACAATGGCATAATCTCTCACAGTCAAAATGAGTAAACGTGAGCTGAATGTATTAACTTGGTTAAACTCAGAAATCTAAGGAGGAGGGGAGAAAGCAAATTTAGGAGGATAATACAGTATGGTATCACTTATCTAAGTTTAAAATATGCACAACAACGCTGTGTATTTTACGGAGCCATGCATCTGTAGTAATTGTGTAAAAACATACACTGGAATCAGGAATAAATTCAGGGTAGTGGTTAACTCTGGGCAGAGAGAGAGAGAGAGAGAGAAAGAGACACAAATTTATAGAGGAATTTTCAACTGAAAAAATCAGAAGCAAAATATGCCAAAATCTTAAGGCTTGAAAAATCTGGATTTTTAGGTGTATTATTTCCAGTACCTTTTTGTAGGTTTGTACAAGACTTCATATTATAAACCACTTTCACATAGGTAAAATACAAAATCCTGCTGTTTTAACAGTATACAAAGTCAAAGAAAAATAATAGAATAAGATGGAAAAGATCAAGGAAAATATTTTGAAAGTATTTGGCTGTGAGACTAGTTCAAGAAACACTGCCTATTTTGAGACAATGGCATTAAAAGTCCCCGGTAGGGGCAGTTGGGTGGGTCAGTCGGTTATGTGATCAACTTCAGCTCAGGTCACGATCTCATGGTTCGTGGTTCGTGAGTTTGAGCCCCGCGTTGGGCTCTGTGCTGACAGCTTAGAGCCTGGAGCCTGCTTTGGATTTTGTGTCTCCCTCTTTCTCTCCCTCCCCTGCTCAAGCTCGCTGGAGCTCACTCTCTGGCTCTCTCTCTCTCTCCCTCCCTCTCTCTCTCTCAAATAAATAAACATTTTAAAACATTGTTAAAGTCCCCTGTAGACCGTAAGTTTCATTAGTGCAGGATCTGTCTGCTATGGTCACAATGTATCCCACACATCTACCATTGTGCCCAGCACATGCTTTATAAATCACCTCTGTGTGCAATAAATTCCCACCACATGTCAGTTTCATGAGGACACCGGCTGTGTTGGCCACTGCTGTTATCTCCATGATCCAGCACAGTGCCTGTCACATAGGAGGCTTTTCAAATATTGAATTTGAATGTTGAAATATTGAAAAATATTGAAAGAATAAAAAATGCCACATAGTAGTGATGCAGTTCCAAGTTTCACCAGAAGGTGGCACTTGGTCCTTGGCCCTGAGCAACCCACTAGGCAATGGCCAGAGAGGTCAGCCTGGCCAGAAGCCATCAGCCAGAATGGGTCTGCGTAGAGGAAGCAGCTGGACACGATTGCCACTCAGCTGTCCCCCAGCTGATCTGGAGTGGTTGGGTTGGACTGCCAGAGGAACCCACCCTTTATCAGAGCTGCAGAAAACTATCTGGGGGAGGAGCCAACTCCCCAGATACACAGCTTGTGTGGTACCATGTGTGCACCTGCGTATGACACGTGCCTGTGGGTGGCACCCAGCCCATCTCCTTACACACCTGTGCACATATACCAGCTTTACTGTGGTGACAATCTGCTTTGCACATCTTCACCTCATTTCACAACTTCTAATTGTGCACCCTTTACTCTCACTCTGCACTATCCTACCTTCCCGCCAACTTCCACCTAAATCCCTGTGGGATAAGCTTCTCCATGATCTGGCCCAACCTATGGCTCCAGACTCACTCCTATGGCTTCCCTACACCAGGGTGCCCTCCTGCCCCCAGGCCAGTGCTAACAGTGAAAGGTCCTTGTCCTTGGGCAGTGCTATACCTCTGGAGCCCACTCCTGCCACCTCCCCTCTGCATCCCCACAAACTGTCCATTGAGCCCCAGGGACTCCAGCCCACAGGGCCGCTTTCTCCTCTGAGCTCCTCAGCCACATATGTCTGGTTCCTTTATGCTTTAACATGAGCTTTCTGTTACTAGAAAGCACATTCACTGGTACATATCTGTCCATCTCTCCAGCTCCACTTTCAGTAATTGGGTTGTCTTCCCTGCAGGAACAAGTGATTGGGTTGCCTTCCCTTTGTCGCTGGGCCCCCATCTCCTATCCCATGCTCTGCACACTAGCTCTTATGAAGCATGTATCCACTTGCACACTCAGGAAAGGAAAAGGTTGAAACATGTTGGTGCTCCATTAGCACTTGTTGACTGATCCTGTGTGTAAGCAACCTGGCAGTGCGTGGGTCTACCCTCCGCTGCCTGCTTTAAGTGGGACCTTCCCTGAGCAGCAGGGACTTCATTCACTCATTCAACAGATACTTAAAGAGCATCAATTGTAGGCAGGCACTGTTCTGGGCTCTGGTAATTTAGCAATGAACAAAAACAAAGCCTCTGTTTTCACAGAATTTACATTAGTGTGGGGTGGGAGACCAAAGCATAAGTGCGGAAACTGATACAGGGAAAGCAGGACGACGGGAGAGAGGGTGGGGCGGGCGCCATCCGAGAAGACCTGTCTGTCTGAGCACATATCTGAATGAAGGGAGGTAGTCCCGCTGAAGTGGGAAGAGTGCAGCAGCCAAGGAACGCGCCGCGTGGAAGGCCATGAGGCACACAGCCCTTGCTGTGCGCTGAGACTAAAACCGATTGGTTTTTTGGGCCCAGGCCATAAAGCCAGAGTCCTTCCCAGCCTCCCCCACCCTGCCCCCTCCCAGCGCCGCACTGCGCAGGGCTCCAGCGCCCTCCATCCTGGAGACACCTGTCATACCCAGACAAGGCCCAGTGCCCCTCAGCCTTGAGGATCCCCAGCTGGGATGGGGGTTGCCTGAGAGGCTCCTGACACTGCGAGCAGGCAGCAGGGGTGCCTGGGGAGACGGGCGGGGGCGGCGGGGGGTGGGGGGCGGATGCAAAGCAACTCTCAGGGTTGGGGAAGGACAGGCCTGCAGATTCGTGAGTCGCGTTGACACCTAGCTGCACAGGCGAGCACACAGACCCATTCTCCCACGTACCCACTGTACCCCAGCTTGAGCAGGAACAGGCTTCGGACTCAAAGTGTCCTCGAGCCCATGCCCCCTCCCACGTCCAGCCACCCGAGGGCCCGGGCAGACCCACATCCCGACTGTATACACTTGTAGCCAAGTTGAGGCTTCGCTGCCAGCTCCATTCCCTTGGCACTCTGGAGCCCCGACATCCTCTACCTACCTGCGCTCTGAGCCCGCTCCCGGGTCTCGTGCGCCTGGAAGGCTCGCCCCACTGCCCCTTCGGGGCTCCCTTTCGGTTCCCCGCGGCCCTGCGGGAGTCTGCGGGCACCCGTTAGCGGAGGGTAGGCCAATGCACCCGCACCTTGCGAAAGGAATTAACGTGAGGTCTCCCACGAGCGGGTACGAAAGGGCGAGGATGGTATTTCTCGTTGCCCGTAACTCTTCGAAAGTGGTTCAGATCTCCGAGCCCCAGCTTGGGGCCCCCGGTGCCGTTTCCTTGTAGTCCCGAGGCCGGGAAAACCAAGGGCACGAGCCCGGGGCCCTCTCTCCCCTCGCCTGCCCAGCCCTCCACTAATGAGCACACGGAGACCCGCCCTCGCTCCCCCCCGACCCTTACGCTCCCGACGGCAGTGCTCACCCCGTAAGCCGCCCTCGCGGCGGGGTCGGGGGCGCAGCTCCCGGCCGCTGCGGGGTTCCGAGGCGCGGGAGAGCGGGG
>NC_043708.1:26215195-26328517 GCF_006229205.1 Suricata suricatta | reverse complement strand
GCAGCGGTGGGGGGCCGGGGGCCTCATGGCTCCGGGGGCGACCGGAGAGCGGGGAGCTCCGGGAACAGCCCCGGGGGCGTGCGGCGCCTGCACTTCGCTCCCCTGCCGGCGGCCCGCTCCTCCCGGTCTAGGGGCTCCGAGCCAGCCTGCCCCGGGCGAGGGCTGCGCGGCGTGAGCGCTCCGAAGCTGGGCGCCCCGAGCCCGGCGTCCGCTCGTCTCCAGCCGGGTGCGCACCGCCGCGGCGCTTTCCGCGCTTTCTCCGGGTCTCTGCGGCCTTCTGAAGGGGAGACGGACGCTTTTATTTTGGGAAACTTCCTCCTGTTTTTTCGTCTCTTTTATCTCCATCATGCCCCCTCCTCGGAGGGACAGCTCGGCCCCCTCATTACAGGAGAGGGAGAGAGGAATTCCAGTAACACCCACTTTGGCACCGGGAAGCGAGCGGGCGGCGAGGGGGGTTAACCCGTGAGGAGCTGGGGGCAGCGCAGAGATGACCCGACGGCTGGCAGGGGAGACGACGCCTGCCGCCACGGGGGTGCCTGGTCACCTTTCTCTCGTCCTGGGCAAGCTCGAACTGTTGACCTGTCCCGAATTTACGTCCTGCCCCCACCCTCGGGGACAAACTCCCGGTTGGATAAGGCTGCAGCCTCGAAGGTCTGAAGGAGGCCAGGAGAGGTATTAAGAACTGCGTGACAGAGACTGGCCCAAAGGGACCGCCGCCGTCCGGTCCCTTCGCTTCCCACCCCGGCCACTAGGGGCGCCCGCTGCGGGATCGGCGGGCGGGGGGGCAGCTCCTGGCAGCGCACGGAGCTCGCCCCCCTCACCGCGCGGCAGGACGCGTGAAAGCTGGAAGGTCGCCTGGGGGCGCGCGCCCTCTAGTGGAGCTGGCTGCGTCCTCGGCCACCTTGCAGCCGCCGGCGGCCGCCTTCGCTCCTAGATCTTAATCCTTTTCCTGTTGCGTCAGGGTCCAGGCTAGGCCTGAGGCGGAGATGGCGGATCCTGGAAGAGATAACATCGTTTAAACAGAAGTATAGATATAGAGGATCTTGAATAAGGTCGCACAGGAAACAGCGTGTGTCCAAAAAGGGAATGAAATCCTGACCTCCTGCTTCAAGCTCAGAAGCCCATTTTCTGGAGCCTCAGCCCCTCTTTTCCACGGGAATTTCCCGGAAGGGGGGGCCCTCTGCCCCAAAGTCTAAAGGCCTGGCGACCGTGCTGTCCCTGGTGCATTTCTACAGCCTACTGTTTCCCAGAGAGGAAGAGCGTCAGTGCAGGCAGGAAGGCACCTGTGGATAACTTTCCACACTACCAATGGGCACGGTTAATACCTAATGTTGGACTACGTCCTCAGCCTCGCATGACTGCCCCCCCCACCCCCATCTCACCTCTTGCCTCCACACTCACCACCTGCAGCTGCATTGGCCTCCTCTCAGCGCCCTGAACAAGCCAAATTACTGCCTGCTTCCCTCTCCCTGGAACACTCACCTCCAAGATGTTTTACAGAATTAGCTTTTTGTTACTTCACCTCCCGACTCAAATATCACCCACCTCCTGGAGTGGTGGTCTCCGAGCCTCCCATCTAAAGCAGCCCTCGTGCGTTGGCAGCACATCACCCTGCTTTACCTTCATTGCTGGGATGCCTAGCTGAAAGTATCTTTTTTATTTGTTTACCTGTGCTCCTGACATTGAATGGGCTGAGCTTGAAGGGGGACTATCAGGAAAGGACTATCAGGAAACAGCTAACATTTTCCTCCCCTCACTGCCTTCAACCATATTTCAGTGAATTTCCCTTCTCCATCTTTAATGACATCTCAAGCAGGGTCCTTGGCTTGCCCATCCCCGCCAGTCACAAGAACAGTCTTGTCTCTGTAATTAAGACCAATATTCAGGCACTAAAAAGTCTGGTCCTATCCAAATCAAAATCTCATCCAATTTAATCAATCTTGCATACAATTGAATGCTCCTCCCCCCTCCCGCCTCCCACCCATGGGCCTGTCCCCTGGCTCAAGATCCTGTAGTGGGGAGAGTAGGGCATGGTCTGTTTTTCTAACCTCCCTTTTCTGCTGTGGCTCCCTTGTGTCAGAGTTGGAGGAGAGGTGTCAAAGGGAAAGTGGCAAAATCCTATGTGGCAGGTGCCTTTGGCTACGAGGCGCCAAGTGCTTGCTCTTTCATGGGCACATTTGTGGGCTCTGGGGAGGTTCTCTGCAAGACCCCCACCCTGCACTGGGGTAGCAGAGCACTCTCTGGCCAGACTCTTACAGATCCCTATATCCCCTGCCTCTTGTCGGACTTGCCCATCAATGCCGGCAAACCACTGGTGACTTTGCTGCTCTCTGGTGACTTTGCTGCTCTCGCTTTGTCATGAAAGCTACCCCAGCCAGGACCCACAGTCAGAATTCTCCAGACAGGAATTGCACACAAGTCTCTTCGTTTATGCCCATCCTCAAGTCCCAAAGACATGTGTTGGGTTCTTTCCAGAAATGTTGTTGATGTGCTTTGGGACACCGGGGATGCTTGCAACTTCTAGCAACTCAGCCAGCATCGATGGAAGGAGAATTGTGACGAGTCATGCTAGTCTCCTCTTCTTGGAGGCCCCCAATCTCTATGACTGGTTCTTTTGGGGCTTGGTTTGCACTGAGGAGTGCCCTCAGGGGAAATCTCAGCCTCGCCTACTAATACTGTGGTTCCCTACCTCAACAATTTTCTTCAATCCCTTTCATGTATAGACTGGAATTGAGGGATGTGGCGTAAGTGTTGTTGAACTTGTTCTGCCTTTAGGAAGATGTCCAGTACTTCTCTTTGGAATGTGAGAATATTTAGTCCTTATTGTTCTAGCCTTTGCAGCCTCAGAAGAAACTCAAAGATCACAGAAGAATCCTGTTCAACAACTTATAAAATCATGTCTGACTTTCCAAGCCACAGTGATAAAGGCATAGATATCTTGTCCACGTGGCTCACCACTCTTTCCCCAAACGTAGAACAGTGCTGGATTCCAATAGACTGCCAAGAAATATGTGTTCACTGGGTGGCTAAGTAAATGAATGACACAAGGGTCCCATCAAGTAAAAAGGGCTGATATCAGGGAGCCCGGGTGGTTCAGTTGGTTAAGCATCTGACTCTTGATTTCAGTTCAGGGCATTTTCTCACGGTTTGCGGGATCGAGCCCCACATGGGGCTCAGCGCTGACTGTGCAGAACCTGCTTGAGATTTTGTCTCCCTCTCTGCCCCTCCCCAGTCACTATCTTTCTCTCTCAAAATAAATAAACATTTTTTAAAAAAGGGATGGTATCATTAGACCCATTTTAAGAGAGAAAAAACTCAGTTCCTGGTATTAGTTACTGGTCTAAGTTCATGTGCTTGCTTCCTCCAAGGCTGGTCCTAGGATCTCCTTGACTTTTGTGCCTTGTGTTTTGAGATGAATGTCATTTGAATTTCCAGAATGTTCAGTTCTCTCCCTGAGACACTGTACCTTCCCAGCTTTGGGAAAGCCTCAGCTTCACACTCTCCCTCCCTTTCCCCCTTAGTCACCCCACTCTTTAACTCTGGGCTCCCCATTACCTGCCCCTTTCCTTCAGGAGCTCGCTTCAACCCTGAATGCTCACCTTACAGTCCCATGAGCCTCCCAAGGCTAGAAACCTTGGCGTCGACTTCGTCCCTGAGCTATTTTTTCCTCCCATGTGTCCAAGTCATTATTACTGCTCCGTCTCCTTCGTCTGCATTTCTGGAAGTCTGCCCCCCATTCAGCCTCACCGCTGGCCTCAGCCAAAACCTTCATGCAGACACACTTCCCTCACCACTAGGCGCCCCGCCTACTCCTTGGTGAGTACAAGTGGTCCTTGGAAATTCCCACCCTGTTCTCCCAGGGGGGCTGTAGCCTGGCTAATCTACTCTGAAGTCTCTCCTTCTGCCCCACCCCAGTGCCCCCCCCGCCCCCCCCATCCTGGCTCCCGTGTACTGCCGATCGCTCCTTTCCCTGTAACTGGATTTGTTGCGGCAGTTCTTCAGAATCTCCAATCCCATAAACACTCGAGCGTTTTGTTTGTTTTTCTTTTTTTGAGCTGCCAAAATTTATGGAGCCTACTAAGGCCCAAGCACTGTGCTCAGCATACTAGGTAAATTGGCTCATTTAATGAAATAGAGGGAGTGTTATGATTTCACGTATCCCAAAGAGGAAACTGAGGCTGGGAATCGCCACTGGTTTGCTTGTGCAAGATCACTCAGCTGGTAAGTAGCAGGTGCAGGACTCCCCCTGAGCCAAACTTGGAAGCCTGTATCATGCTGTTTTAACCCCGAGCTTGTGCCTGGGCAAGCCACCTCCTAGCTGAAGCGATACCTTTCCCCGCACACCTCTGCTACCCACACCACCTACGCTCTTCCACTGTACATTCCCCATTGCGCCTTTCCCTGCCTGCAAGCCCACAACTCAATTCCCCCTGTGATGAGTTTCTAGAACCTTCTGTCCCCCTCTAACCTTCTGTCCAGTAAAAGAAGGGGGGCTAACTATTTCCAGCATGGCCCCTGACTCACTGTGTCACTTCCTCACCCCTGAACCCAGCTTCCTCCCTAATGAGGCAGGGAATGTCCCTAAGCCTACTCACCCACCTCTAGAGTCTGGGGAGAGAAATCATCTCTGCAAGGCCTGCAGAGAGAGGCAGAAGGGATTGATAAAAGATTCCTGCTGGGAAGGTTTGCCGGTTCACATGCACCACAAAGGGCAGCGGGCGTTCAGCTGGACACGGTGACCTATCTGCTTTCCCGTGTCTTGCTGGAATAATGCTGGCAGCCACATAGCTACCAGAACTCAAACTAATTTGGTAAATTAGGACCAAAGACAAGGAATGAATTTCTGTTCTCTTTGCCGAGACCCAGACTTCCAACAGAATTCCAGGGATTTTTCTTCCTTGGAAGTGACTGGACCTCCAGCCCTGAATTCCTCTCCCCAGGAGAGCTTGTTCCCCCCCCCCCCTGCTCAGAACAAATAACACATTTCCTGGTTAATCAGTGGGCAGAACAGCTGAAGGAAGGTTGATCGGGCCCCCAGCCTTCCCGACTGGAGCAGCCCATGGGCTCAGATGTTCTTGTCCAGACGCTGGGCAGCTGGGACCTCTGCACTGTGCAGCCTCAGCCTCCCTTTTAGAACGTGGGGGCTGGATGAAGGGCCCCCAGCTCCCTCCTGCATGAGGCCTTCAAGGCCCATAGGGGCTGCCAAGACCATTCCACCTCAGACACCACAGCCTGGCCTCTGCCCAGAGCTCGCCACTGCCCTGTCTTGGTCTGCCATTGCTGACTTTTCCAGGTGAGCATAAATGCCTTGTCTTCTGTGAATGGAGCTAAGCTGTGCTTGGCTTCTATTTCTTCATCTGAAAATGGAGACAAAGATGCTCTTCTTGCCGCCCCCAACCTCTGGGGCAAATAAGATACGCAGCCCATTTAACCTGTGTTGGAGGATCAATTACCACGGCTCCATCTGCCAGCCGATCTTTCTTGCTTAAAATGTACCTGGCACTGTGCTAAGTGTTTCACAGACATTTTCTCATCGAATCCTCTTATGAAGGAAGTACTGTTATTTCATCATGTAGCAGATGAGGAAATGAAGACTCAGAGAGGTAAAGACATTTACTCACAATCACAAAGCTGGTAAGTGGCTACACTAGGATTTATTCTTGGCTTGTCTGGTTCCAGACACGAAATCAATGCCAGCTTCCAGATTTCTCAGCACCTCTGGCTGGGAACTGGAAACATTCACAGCTGTTTGTGGTGCGGGGGGTGGGGGGTGCCGATGGCCACTTGGACTGCTGTCATAAGATAGCCCCCACCAAGCACATCCCAGTCTCCTCAGGTCTGTTTACAGCTAGGTATCCATTTTGGGTCAAGGGCAGATAAAAGTAATCAAGGTGAGTTTCAGTGAAACTGATTCCCTCTCATCAAGAAGGAGGGAATCAAGCTTCCCCTACATCAAATCAATTTCAATTGCTAAGTAAGTCTCATCTCCCCCTCCCCCCACCCCAGCTTTTCTCTTTGGAAAAGAAAAGTGACATAAATAGAGCATGTATGTGCCCCTGTGTAGTAGGCATTGTAATTCCCATTTCACAAACCCAGAGGGGTGAAGACTCTTGCTCAAGGTCATACAGCTAGGAGTCAAGCCAGAATTCAACTAAAAAGTCTGAACAGCTCCAAAGTCCATGTTGTTTCCACTATAGCACACCACACTTGCTCCAGGATATTTTGCAATGATGTGGAAATGCAGTTCTTCCAAATAACTGATTTTACTCCATTTCTCTTCCATTCCAGTCTCTGATACAAGAGTGGGCTGATCTGAAAGTTCTGGGCATTTAGCTAAAGCTCAGAGAACATTTCCTATTTACCTGCATACATTCCTTCAGCCTTTGGCCAGAGTGGAATCTTCTAGAACTCCTGGGCGTGCTGAAGCATAGCTTTGCTCCAAGCAGTCTCCGAAGGCCTGAGCCAGAAAACAATGTGGGCAGCCTGGAAGGGATTCTCCTTTTATTTCCTTCCAGTCTGACCACAGGGGCTTCACGTGCTCTATGGCGGGTGGTGGTGGGGGCTTATTTGGATGGGGAGGAATCTCATACTCTGTATTACCCATTCAAAATCCCCAAGGAGAAAGTCCTGTGGGCCAAAGGACTGTGTAGAGCTAGCGAGAATTCTGGAATGGCTGTGCTGGAATTTAGGACAAGTAGGAACCACTTTCTTTGACTGCCTTTTGGGTCTCCCAGCCTGTCTCCTCCTTGGCTTCCTGCTGGAATGCAGTGGCATCCCTCACACCCCAAAGGATAAGAGTTTGGGGATGAAGAACAAAAGCTGCTGTCCAGTCTTTCCAGAATAAGCTTTTCCAAGGAGGCCGGTAAGCAGCCTCCCATGCATTCGTTATCATCCAGGCAAAGAAAGGGGGGATAGTACCTGCTCTCATCTCTTGACCTCCGTTGTCCCCTAGAACATAGGCTGAGAATAGAGACCCCTCCGGTGCCCTCCATACTCTCTCTAGGACCCCAAGCCTTTGGGGATAGGCTTGGACCCTAAAACTTTTCAAGACAGGGCACAGACACCAGTCTGGGGAGTGGGGGAGGAGGTGCAGCCAGATCCCAGTGGGCCCCAGCCTGCCTGCATGACTCATTCCTTATTTCTGTCCACTCTGGTCTGAGTGCCTTGGCCCAGGGGCCTCCAGGAGGTTGTAACACAGACTGGCCCCTCGCCCATCGGGGCTCAGCAGACAAAAATTAAAGATCTCACTGCTCAGGAACTTACACAGACAGCAGAGGCATGCTCTGTGCTCTGCCTCACCAGACCAGACCTCAGGCCAGAGGGTGATGATGGCCAAGGGAGGAAGGAAAGGCGTCTCGGACTCCTCCCCCTCCTCTCTACCCCCTACATCCAGTTGTGAAGCCCTGGCACTGCCCACTCTCTTCTCACTCCTCCTCAGGTGATCACCCGAGCACTCCTCACTCCACTGTACTCCTCCCCACCTCTACCTGAAGACAACAGTAGAGGAGAAACAGACTTGTAAACAACTCATCATACATTTTCTGGCAACAGAGTTCTGATCGGGCCTCTCACCTGCTCAACAACTTTCAATGGCTCCCTGTGGCCTCATAAATCAAGCCTGAACTTCTTACTAGGCCTGGCACACAGGCTCATCTCATACATGTCATGTCCCTCATGGTATTCCCACCTGCTCAGAAATGCCCCTCATTTTCTTTCCAAAGTCTCCTCACTCAAATACCTTGGCTCACACCATTCCCTTCATCTGGAATATTCTTCCCACCCCTGCCTGCCTCTCCTTTAACTCATATCTCAAATGCCACATCTTCCAAGGAGACGGCCCAGAACCCCTACCCCACCCCAAGTCTGGAAAGCTTGCTCCCTCCACTGAACCCCTGTAGCCCTCAGCGTGCCTCACTCCATCCTGCATGCCTAGTCCACAGCTGCCAGTCCTTAGCGGTGGGAAATATGAAGGGGCTTTGGGGTTCCACCCTGCACTCTTGTGTACCAGCTGTGTGTTCCTGGCTAATGTGACGTAACCTGTTTGAGCCACAGTTTCCTTGCCAATGAAATAGAAACTGCAATCAATGAGTGTCTTTCTAAGCATCACGTCTAGATAGGGCACCTGCGTTTACCGACCACACAACACTCCAGGAACAACTGATTGGACCAGAGATGAGCGCCTGACCCAAGGGCAGCCTTTTCATTAGCTGGTCAGTGACCTAAGACCTCTGCAATCTGACTTGAATGCAGACATCAGTGGTTACTGGAAAAATCAAATTCTGTATTGAAAACTTGCACTAGTAGACTTTACTTTGAAAGCCAAGCTGTGGGATTAAAACAGAACAGGCAAGTCCCAGTTCTTGAGAGCTTGCAGTCCAAGGTGGTTCATAAAACCATAGAACAAAAAAGCCAGACAGGTGTAGTGACTTGCCCAGGGTCACACAGCTAGTCAGAAACATAGGAAGGGCCAGAGCTCAGATCTCTAGAGCTGGGTTTTATCCAGGGTGGGTTTCGTCCAGGGTGGGTGGCCCCTGCTACAGGGTCAAAGGCCTGTGACCCTGAGCCAATTGCCTGAATAAGACCAAGAAGCCACCATGCCTGCATCAACCTGTAGTGGCCCAGCTTTTGCACAAAGAGCTCCACCCTTCAAGGCAGCCCTTAAAAGACAAGGTCAGATCATGGCAAGGAGCACAGACCCTGGTTCTTGTCCCGCATGTATCCCTGGTGTCCGCCTGGTCCTGTCCCTTCCTCTTCCAGATGCCAGTTTCCTCATCTCTAAGAAGAGGATTTTACTGGATGAACTCAAATTCAATGTCAACATTAAGGTTTTGATTTGAGGAGCAGACAGACAAGGGGTGGGTGTGGATCTAAGAACTTTAGGATCCATAGAATGTAATGCTGGAGGAGTCCTCCCTGAGAAATCAGCCAGCCTATTCCTTCAACTTACAGCCAAGGAAACTGAGGCTCAAAGGGGGAGAGATACTTGTCCAAGGTCATGTGAGTGGTTCTTGGCAGCCTCAGCTCTTGAACCAGGGTCTCCTGACTCCCAGACCTCTCAACTCTTTCTCTTTCAACTCCCTCAAGAAGCTGGGAGCTATTTGGCTGTCTCAGCCAGGGGAGCCAAGAGTGGCTGTGCATGTCAGCAGCAGAGCCTCAGAGCCTGGGAACATCTCCGACAGGGTAGGTGCAAGTGCCAAAGCTGCTGGTGGGGAGGGATGGGGCTGGGGGCCAGGGAGGGCGTATTGGAGATAAGCTGTCAGCATCTCTCCTCTTCCAGTTGGCAAGAAGAAACAGAGAAGGGTCCATAATGATTGAGGGAAAACAACGCCCACTTCGGATTCAGCCATTGCTCCATGGAAGGCTGCATATGCGTCTCTCTCTCTCTCTCTCTCTCTCTCTCTCTCTCTCTCTCTCTCATAAACACAGACACATGCATGCACATGCACCTATACACTATCCACCCCTGCCTAGCTGCTGAAAACTGTCACCCCACATCCTTGGTCTCAAGATGTACCTTGATATTCTCAAGGACATTATTTGGTGGGACCTGGAATTTCTTTCACTGCCTGGGATATCTTTAAGCATCTGTCTGCCTTCTAATGTTTGGTCTGTCATGATGCCCTCCCATTCCACAAACATTTTTGAGCGTCTAATATTTGCCAGATGCTGTGCTAGGCACTAGGGATGGGTTGGACATCCTCACTGCCAGTGCAATGGTGAGTGCTTCAATAGGGGAATTAACAGTCTCTTGGGCTCACTGAAGAAGAACTGCTTGCCATGCAGAGTGGCAGCTGGCAGGAAAGAATTTCTAAGAGTCTTGACTTTGACTTGAATCTTGAAGGCTAAAAGAGAGTTCACCATGTAGAGGAGGGGAATGTGTCAAGGACAGGTAGTGCATATGCAAAGGCAGGATGCTAGATGAAGTCTGGGCTATTGGGGGGGTTTCAATTAGCTCCTGTGGCTGGAATTTAAAGAGGAACAGAGGCTACAGAAGGAGAGATGAGGCTGGAGGGGTAGGCTGGGGTCAGTTCATGGGGGGCTTAGCTTTAGTCTGCTCCTTTTCTCAGAAAGATGAACTTGTTCCCCACATCCAAGCCATCACCCTGGAGGTGACGGACTATTCATCTGGAATTCTGGAACTGATGTCCTCTGGTCAAAAGCAGGGGTCATTTGTATGGGGTGGAAGCAGCATACTCATAACCCATAACCTGTCAACCCACAGAAGGCCACCCCAAACAAACATCAATTGACATAAAGCCAGTGAGCCTGCCATGCTTAAAAATAACCCCCAGCCCTACTTCCAATCAGTCTGTTCCCCCACACAGCTCTACTTTTATAGAAATTGTGGAGTTGCCAACTTGACAGGTTTGGCCTGTCCCCAGGCTCCTCCTGCCATGACCCACCAACTCTTTCCAACCCTTTCCCCAAGTACTCTCCTGAATTTTCTACTCTCTCTGGACCCAGATTTTCCTGGAGACTCAGCACCCCCTAGTCAGTCTCCTGTACCCCAGTCTCATTCTTGCTTGGTCTCAGGTTCCTCTCCAATCCCATGACTTCATATTATTGAAGTTATATCATGCCTAATACCATAACATGAATCTCCAAGCCCCACTGTGCAGTCTCCAGCTTAGCTTTGCTAGATAGATAGATAAGCCATTGTGCTCGACGTCAAACAGAGCCAGGGAGTGCTTGGTGCCTATCAGCCATCAGTCATTAATCATCCCTTTGTCGGGCATCAGGATTGCCAAGAAGAGTAAGTCTTAGTCCTTTTCCTCAAGGAGCATCCATCATGGTAGGAAAGGCAGCAAAATTGATCATAGTAAGTGCTATGATTGAGATGAGCTCAATATAACATAATTGAATATAAGGACAGAGCGCTCCCAGTTGGGAGTACGGGACAGTTGGTCAGGGAAGATCCTACTGACAATGCTGTTTGAGCAGGGTCTGGAAAGCAGGACAACTTTCAGCCTGGAGCAGGAGGCAAGGATGGTGAGCAGGCACAGCAGTGAATACCAGAGCCAGTTTGCAAAAATGAAACCACGCCAGAGTCTGCCCCATTTCCTTTTTCAACGGAGTTCCTGATCAGAAAAGTTTTTGCCAGATTTTTGAATGGTAGTCAAATGATATTCAAATGCTATTCAATGTGGATAGGCTGAGGGAAATGTGGAGCCTACAGTAATGCAGTTAGATATAGGTGTATATATTTAAACTGCCATTTCTCACACTGAGGAATAGGTGAAGATCATTGACATCTATAGTAGCACATGAGCCAGAGCTGGCACCTTCCCAAGACTTCTCACAACTTGGATGAAGTCAGAAAAAGCATTTTTATGAATTTTCACATGACATAGAACTGGAGGAATAAATGATAAAAACTGGATGATGAAAGCAAGATATAAACTGATCTAGATAAATCGAGATTTAATAGAGATAAGTGAAAAAGTCTTGCATCTTCGTCCAAAATAAGTAATAATTAAAGGATGAGGGATACTTGCTTTGATAGCAATTCATGTGAAAGGACTTTATTTGGGCAAGGTACAGAGACTGAAGACAAGAGAGATCCTGGTTAACTACTGGTTTGAAATAAACTAACAACACAAACTTCTAAAACGTCTAGTGCCATCTTGAATCCAGGGCTTAGGACAGGAAGGGTAACAATGCACTCCAAGGTATAAGGATGAGAAAGGCAGTTTTGTGTTTAATGCTGCTGCCATGTTTTAGATGGCTTGTTACAACTCTGACGTATGTCTAGGAGAAGGTGAGCTGAATGAAGATAAATACAACCTATGAGGAGTACTTGAGATACCGGAGAAGAGTCTGGCAATTTTCAACTGTTTGCAAGATTATTTGGTAAGAGAAGAATACAGTGGTCCTGTGTTTGCATTAGTCATAATAGGTTAACTTCAGTAACAAACAACCTCAAAAGAGTAAGTTAATTTTTGCCAATGTCAAAAGCAGGACTCCAATTCACAGGGTCATGCAGGGCCTTAGATCCTTCCATCATGGAGCTCCAGTATAGAGATTCTTTCTCCTCCTAATTCAGCCAAAAGATAGAGGTGGGGGCAAGGTGGAGGACTGCATGGGGTTTTTGAGGGCAATGTCTGGAAGAGGCAAGTACCATTGTGTCCACATTCCATTGATGAGAACCCAGTCCCCTGATCATACCTGACAACAAAGGAGGCTCAAAAATGTAATCTAACTGGAGAAAAGGGCTGTGGGTGTGGGCTTGAGAGTTGTGGACTTGGAACAGACTGCCTTAGGAGTGAGAAGGGTTCAGAGTTTGATGAAGCCTTGCAGGCGAACAATGCAGACTTAGCAACATTATACATAAAAACCAAACGTTAGCTATTGACTAAATGTCTGTCAACTGGTAAAATCTGGTATATCTATACAAAGAAATACTATTCATCAGTAAAAAGGAGTGAGCTACCAATTCATGCTACCACATGGATGGACCTCAACAACATTATGCTCAGTGAAAGAAGCCAGTCCCAGAACCATATATTGTATGCTTCCATCTATATGAAATATCCAAAAAGGACAAAACTGTAGAGACAACGTAGATCCCAGAGACAAGGATGGGAGAAGGGGGAGGGGAGTTAACAGGAAATAGTCAGATGTCTTAATGGGGTGGTATAAATGTTCTAAAACTGAATAGCGGTGGTGGTTGTACAACTTGGTAAATTTACTAAAAACTAATTGAATTCTACATTTGAAAATGGTGAAATATATTACATACAAATATGCCTCAATAATTTTTTTAAGAGTTAAAGGGTTTAGTACTTTGAGGTTGAGGGAGAGAGAATAATCCTGCAAAAGAAATTTATAAAGAATATCCAAAGTGGAAGAAGGAAGTAGCACAGAATCCAAGGAAAGAGAAGACTGAAAAAAGGAATGCACGGCAACTCTAATCAATGTTACTGAGATGTAACATAGAATGGAAAGTTAATAGTATTATCTCTGCCACAACAGAGTTCACAGTGTTGTTCCAGATCTAGAATCAGAAACCAGAATAAACAGATTTCTACTGACAGTAGATGCAACTTTTGGAGTTGTCCAACAGCAGGTCAGATCCCATTACTGAGTAATGAGCTCTGTGACAGTGAAGGTGTTCAAAGAGAGGCTGGATGGGCATCCTAGAAAGGATTTCTATGTGGGAAGAACACCTCTAAGGAGTATCTGAGTCTGTGAAGGGCCAGGGTTTTCCAAAGATTTGATTACCTCTCTTTGCCCAAGTCCTCCTCTCCACTCTTGGCCTTGGGGTCCTCATCTCTGACATTGAGAGTTGCCCTTTGGGAAAGCAGAGTGGCTCTGCCTCCTGAAACCATAGGTGTCCTACAGCCACTGAGGGCTCCTTAGAGCCATGAGCTAGCTCAGAGGGTAGCGGTCTGTATGACAGCAAGTTTCACCAAAGTCAGTGCAGAGAACTGAGTAATCCAGGGAGACCAAGGGAAAATAGGCTGAAGAGTCAGAGAGATGGCATGAGAAGACCAGTGCTCATTTTTAAATCACTCTTGTCTACTGTCCCCTCATAGTTAAGACATGGGAAGGAGAGAAGTCAAGATGAAGTTCATGGTAACCACGTGGAGAGTTAATGAGATAGGAAGAAGAGGAGGAGATGAAACACAGATGTAAATGCACATCTCCTGAGGGGCAAAAGGGAGTGGGACCCATCATGTGAGTGGGGTTGAGAAGAATTTAATGCAGCTTTCTTAATTGGAGTTTTGTTTGTTTGTTTGATGCCCAATCTTTGTCACCCACCAGAAATAACCACCATGGTATAGAAATAAAAACCAATATCTAGAAGTTGGAAGAGTCTTTTTTTCAAGGACTTGAAAAGCTGTGTGAAGCTTCTGGATACCCTGGGCTGCCATGAGTCATGGTCATGACTGTAGCTGCTGGCATTGCTCCAGCATGAACTCTGATTCCAATGCAAAGGGAAAAGAATCCTCCATAGCTCCTTAGTAGACCTGACAAGCAATGGTGCTCCCTGGTCACCAAAGCAGTCACTCAAAAGGTAATTTATTCATCCAGAAAACACTTGTCAGGAATCTTCCATGTACCAGGTCCCCTCACAGAGCTTGAAGTCTGTTCATCCAGAATTACAAGGAAGACTGTCCCTAAGTTCCAGGGAATATGCCAACCCAGGTGGGTAAAAGAGCTGGAGATGGAGGAGATAAGAGCATGCTTCTGAGCCTGCCTTGTGGAACCAAACCCAGTGATCTTTCTTGTCTCTAGACAAGAACCACAGCTGGAGAAGTGAGAAGGAAGGAGGGGACAGCCACAGTGTGTGGTTGCTGCCTCACTGGATGGATGACATTACCGATATCTGGATTGCTGCATTCCCAGCCACGGGGGCATTCCATGAGATAAGTAATCAGAACTACTTTTCCTAATGCCATAGCTCATGCCATGAGGAATCAGAACCAAGGGATCTGGGTTACTGTCCCAGCACTTGAGAGAAGTAAAGGAAGAGTATGAAGGTGTGCAATGGGGTTCTCAACAGAATTCAGAATCAAGAGTGACCTCAGCAGTCACCTAACCTCCACCTATCCACTTCCCTTCCAATCCCCCAACAACCACAGATTCCAATAGACAGAGGGTCCCAGAGTGTGCCCTCTCTTGTCTCTCCTTCCACATTCTTTGACCCCAGGAGTCCTAGAGCCTGGAAGTTTCACAGATGACCGTGTCCCCCCTACTTCCATACCAAATGGCACCAGAAGCACAGGTCAGCTGGGAGCAGTGGCTTTCAAACTCTGTAATCACAGCTTATGGTAAGAATTACACCTTACAGCGTGGTTCACCATACATGGGCCTACATTCTTAATGAGCAACTTACCCTTGCTATGTGAGATGTGCTCTCAATTTTTGGGGGGTGGAATGCTGTTTGTGGATCACTACATTGATTTCACAACCCACAAATATATTTCAATGCTCACCTAGGCTCTACCACTGTGGTCCTGAAGAGGTCGGATACCTGGGCAAATCAAGAGGGCAAGTCATTTAGAAGCGACTGGGATGGTCAATGCATATGTCCCAGAAGAAAGGTCTTGTACCCCTCAGCCTAGAGAAAAAGGAGACAAAGGACGATTCTGTCAGGTCTTCATATATATGAAGATGTTTGTTTAATGTAGAGAAATGGTGAGGATTTATTCTTCATGCTTGCTGAGGACAGTGTGCAGGGAAGATGACAGAATACTGCAGTGGAATTTCAGTTCAACACTGGATTTGCAGGTGAGTATATGTGGGGAAAGGGCAGCAAGAGCTTTACACACTGAAAGAGGTTCATGTGACATTCCTACTGTTAAAGGCGAAAGAAAGGCAGATGTCCTTAAAGGCTGGTTAAATTCTTGTCAATTTTGAAATGGTTTTTCTGTTTCTTTCCCCCCAGAAAATGGGGAAGGGCTACATGGCTTGAGGTGGTCTCATCCAGCCCTAGCTCTCATGACCTCTCAGATCGCCTCAACAAACCCCACCCGTGGACTTTCATGCTGGCTGAGTGTTAGCTCAGGAAGGTTGGATTAGATCTGTGGGATCCTTGAGCAGAATGGCCTCCCCATTTCCAGACCAAGAAAGATAGCCAGGCCAGGGAAAGTGAGTGAATGAGGGAGAGAGGGAAAGAGGGAGAGACGGGGAGAGAGAGAGAGAGAGAGAGAGAGAGAACCCGCCAGGGCCAGCGAGGGAAAGAGGGCTGCATGTTACATGCCAAGTGTTCTAGCCTGGGTGAGAAACAGGGCGCTGGGGCAGGGGTGTGGGAAGGGGCCTTAGCAGGCTGTGAGCTCTGTGTTGGGCGGGAGACCAGTCTGGCTCCTGTTGTACCTGCACTAATGAGCTGGAAGCAGGCGGAAGCAGCCCAGCATGTCAAGGCCAGCAAAGGGAAGGCCCTCCCCATGCCAGCTGGACAGGAGAGGACCGAGCGGGGTGGGAACAAAGCCCATCCCCTCTCCACACCTTGAATTTGCAAACTAGAGGCTCGGACTTTCAGGAGAAGGGACTTGGGAGGTCAGGGCAAATCAGCTGAGGCCGGAATGAGGCCTCCTGGGGGAAAGCGGATTAGAAAGATGCCAAGGGTCAGTGGCATAGGGGGAGAGAGAGCCAAGGGGTTACAGAGCCACTCTGCCAACCCTGTGGAGGGTAAAGTCCCCAGGGGGGTCATCAGCTGTAGCCACAGACCCTGAGGAGAGAAACTGAACAGAGGCAAAGTCTGTATGGCTGACTGACTTAATAAGGGCAGACAGAACGAATGAGTCCTACCAACCCAGCCGGGGCTGCAGAAATGGCCACAAGTATTCACAGACTGTAAACACCAAGAGGGACGGGGCTTGTCTGGGTCTGCAGGGACCTGGCTAGGCCTGGCAGGGGAGGGATAGGGGTTAGATGGAGGCCTGAGCCTGGCATTCTCTGCAGTGAACTATCCAGAGGTCCTGGAGGAAGGGACACTTTGGGAGCTCCACAGCCAATTCACAAAGCCCCACTAGAGCCAGGAGCTGACACAGCCCCAGATAGGTCCCTTCTGCAGGAGCCCAGGGCCCAGGAACTCAATCCTGGCATTGCTGTTTGGACCCTAGGCATGATGCTACAGTGTGGGGGAGCCAACTCTGCCTCCCAGTATCAAGTGGGGCCAGGGCAGTATGGTAGAAATCTACCAGAATTAGAAGCCTGTGGGTCTGGTCTGACCTTCTGTGTGCTCCTTGGTCAGCACTGACTGCACAGAACTAAGGCTGTGACCAGGGACAAGTCACCTCTTGTCTTGGGACCTCAGTGTATCCACCTGCAACATGAGGAGATTGAGCCAGCTCTGTATGCAACGATTTTCATTGGTATAGCCTTTCCTTCAGCCTGTGGTTGCCATGGGAACAGCCCAAGTCAAAGGTGGACCCAGCAGGCAGGCAGTCACTAGCGTGTGATTAAGGTGGGCTTTGTCTATTTGTCTGCCAAGCATCTCTCCTCTCTCTTATTCTGGGAATAGCATTCCTTTTTCTTTAGGGAATTTCCTTCCATTTTCTGGATCATTCTAATGGGGCAACCCATTGCAATACCTGCCACAGGGCACATGACCCAAAGTAGCCAATCAGATTCTCTTCCATGATTTGACCCTGAAGCAGAGACACACAGTTATAACTGGACCATCTAATGGCAACTTTAAAAAAAAAAAAATACTCCAAGGCGTTCCTGGGGCTGAGAGCCTTATCACTGCCTAGATTCCAACCTTCTTCTTTCTTTTCCCTTCTCTTTCCTTCCCTTCCTTCCTTCCTTTCAGAGAGAGAAAGAGAGAGAGAGCATGAGCAAGGAGGGGCAGAGGGAGAATCTTAAGCAGGCTCTATTCCCAGGGTGGAGCCCAACACGGGGCTCAATCTCATAACTGTGAAATCATGACAAGAGCTAAAATCAAAAGACAGATGCTTAACCAACTGAGCCACCCAGGTGCCCGCTGGCCTTCTTGATACCTACCTGTTTAATTCCTATTTCATTTTGTTTGCTTCTCAAATCTCTCTGGTAACCCCACTCTTTGTTTATGTGCAAATTAGAGTCCTTGTTGTTGCTTGCAATCAAAGAACCCTAATTTATACACAAAGCAAGAGAGAGAGGCTAGGTAGATTAGAGGCTAGCCCGTCCCCCCCAAGGCCTCCTTCCTTTGTGATCCTGGGAGAATTGGCTCAGCTCTCCAATAGCACTTGGCTCACATAGGAGACAAGGGTGAGTAGAGTCTTTGCTCAACAAGACTGCGAATATTAACAACTAAGGACATTTGTATTCCAGATACAGATGGTCCCGGGTCTTGCATGCTGTAGGTGAACAGTTTCATTGACTCAAGATCTAACAGCTTGAAGCAGGTAACTGCAGTGGGGAAAAAAACCTAACAAGTATCAGGGGATAATGTGTGGAGGGCAGATAGAATCAGCTACTAAACAGACCAGGGCTGGGACAAGGCGAATCCCAATGCATCCAAGTGATGAGTGCTGGGGAGAAGTGGTCAAGACTCATTTCAAGGTGTTTTGGGGAAGGGCCACTCTGTTCCCCAAAATATCTCTTCCACCTCTTTAAGAATATGTCTAATTCCTGAAACAAGAGGCAACACTTAGATATAGAGCTGAAAATGCATCTACCTCTGGAAGAATGAAAACAAGGCTTTAATTCACTCTGAAATATAAATCATGAAAGTAGGCCTGGACAGGAGAAAAAGGTCTGGGAGCATTTCCACGGGGTGTGGAAAGTGAAAAGGAATCTGCAGGTGGAAACAGAGGGTGAGCATCAGCTGAGAAAGAAGTCCCGGTCCAAGTGCATGAGATATACATCAGCTTTGGCTTCCAGTTCTAGAAGTTGACTCAGGCAAACTTAAGCAGGGAGAAAGAAAGTACCCTGTATCTCTTCCATAAAAAGAAGTGAAGAAAGATGAAGGAGGTGTTCAACAGCCAGGCCTAGGAAACCAGGGAACCAGGGCAGCTCTGGGAGTTTGGGTCATGGGAACCCATATGCTGGATGATTTGGATGATTCCAACCCAACAGTTTTCTGTGGTCGGTAGCACCCCACTCCAGATTCAATTTCCCCAAGAGAGAGTCTGATCAATGTACCTGGGATCCTGTGCCCACACTTTGGGGGTGGATGGGTGGGAGAGTCCCCATGGTTGACAGTCCCACCAGGAATGCCTGGAATTGGTGCAGTGGAGTTCCCTGAAGGAAAATTGAGTTTCCTTTATCCAAAGAAGGGGAAGGAGTGGTGGGCATATGCACACAACAGATGTTCACTACATATGGCATGTCAATTTAGAGTGGAGGGAGATGAGTGGGGGCGGGGAATTATCGGGACACCAGAATCTGCTATAGGGGCCAAGGCTCTTGCTCCAGCCCTGAATTCCACCTCCCTCTTCCCCTGTAAAAGTGAGCTCAGGGAAAGAACACCGTTTCTGGTCTTGACAGCTCGATAGAATTGTCTCCTTAGCTTCTAGTCACACTAGGTTTCTGCTAGAGTAATTACCACCCACCTGTTCTCCAGGCAACAATTCACAGCCAGTGGACACACATCTGGCCTGCAAAAGACATACTTGGAAGTCTCCCAGGCTGCTTGGAACAGACTGGGGACAGCACAGGGTCAGCCACCAATTCCAAGGCAAGGAAACAGCTGGCCTGAGACCCATGGTCACTGTGTCCTAAGCAGCTGCACATTCTTCCCCCGCCAGGCAGCTAATGGATGTGGGACAAGTGCATTCTGGGATGAGAAAAACCCCTGGGATTCAATGCTGGATCCTGCCCTCTTCCCTCATCATATGGCTGTCCTCCCCAATCCCACCTGCTTCTCCAGGGGTAAAGGAGGGGCTGTTATCCTGCCTTTCTTAGGATTCCTTTATTTTCCTTCCCATTCCTGTCCACAAAATCCTTCCACTGAGCACCCTGGAAGTTAGGAGAAGTCCCGGTAAGGTTCTAATGGAGAGTGCCATAAATATTTTGGTGGTGGAATTAACTGCATCTAAGTTTTAAAGATGTGAGTGCAGAACTCAAAGGGGGCCCAAGGAGGCCTCTAGGCCAATGGTTTTCAAATTACAAAAAAATCTTTGTGCAGTATTTCAGCATTCAACAAATATTTATTGGATGCCTACTATATGTCAGGCACTGTGCTGGAGACATGATTTCTGCCCTCATGAGCTTCTGGCTTATTGGGGGAGGCAGATATAAGCAAATACGTCATTAAGTAGATCAATAATGAGTTTCAATCGAAGAACTGTAAAAAAGTTGCATGTGGCTAGGTAGCCTCCTATGGACTTGGGGGCTGGTGTTGGGGAAGACATCCCCAAAGAAGTGACATGTGCACTGAGATCCGGCAGGTGCATAGGAAACAAGCAAAGAGAAAGGGAGAATAGAGGTCTAGGTAGGAGATATTATAAGAAAAATCCCTGAGGTAGGAAAGCACTTACGTTGGAGGAAATTGCAGGTCACCATGGTGAAGTTGGGCAAGCCAGGTGGTAGGAAAAGAAGGTGAAGGGATGCAGGGACCAGAATGCCAGCTCATGGGCCGGCTCAAGGATGGATGCAGCAAACTGGGGAGCTGCTCTAGCTGAGAAGGGGCCTTCCTCTTACTCCCTGCCAAACACACACACACACACACACACACACACACACACACACACCCTTGCCTTGTAGTTGTTAAAGGAATCACAGAGTTTATCAGAACATAGCTTGGAAACTCCTAATCTGGCCCTAGTTGCCATTTTCAGATGAGAAGAGAGAGGCTTGGCAGTCATCCACCCTCAGTGCCCTCTCTGTCAACTTTGGGCACCTCACCCAGCCTCCCTGGAGAGAGGCTGGCCGGATCCAGTCCGGGGACAAACTTTGAGAACACTGCACAACTTAATGTTGCAAGAAGGAGGGGGTGGTCTTGGGGGCCAGCCCAAGGTCTGGCATGGGGGATGGGTGCCAAGGATGGGATTTTGCCCCTGTCTTTCCCCCTATGCTGGGAGAGTTCCTGACACCCACGGCCCCTCCCCATCACTCATCAAGAGGCACAAGAAGGCTGCCTGCCAGGATAGCAGATCCCACTCAAGCTCCAGCCTCAACATTCCTCTCCACCCAGGGGTCAAGGTCGAGTGTGGGGTATTTTCCCAAGCCCTGGGGAATGGAGGCGCCTCCTGACATCTACAGCTACTGCCCTCAGCTATAAGGGCAGCTACTGAGAAGACAGTCTGGAGAGGAGAGCAGCCAGCCCACTCTCAAAGCAAAGCTGGGGAGGAGGGGTCTGAAAGAGATCACCAGCTTTAGCCTGGGGAAGCAGAAATAGAAGCTGGCGATAAGAAAGGGGGTTGCATGGTGGGAGTCTGGGCCGAGGCTGGGATTTTCCTGCCCCAACTCAGCTAACTAAACCCCAGGGTCTGGCCTCTCTGGAGACCCACACTGGCCTTCCACGGCTCCTAGGCGAAAGCCTGAAGACAGAAGCCAGATCAAGAGCCCCCAGCAGGGGCCAGGCAGACAGGGGTTACAGACCCCTTTCCAGCCGTGCAAAGGCCAAAGGCCAAGAAGGTCAGGCAGTGGAAACGTTCTGATAATGAAGGAAGAGGCAGAGGCCGTTGTGTCTGGGCCAGATCAGGAGAAGCCCTGGAGAAAAAAGTCTCTTGGGGTCCAGAAGGTAGTTTCATCAACTGAGGCTGGCCTGAGGCTAAATTGTGCCACAAGGGCCTCCTTCCTTCCCAGTTCTCCCTCTGCCCCTTATCTGGGCACACTGCCCTGTGAGCATCTGATGCCTGCCCCTAGAGGAAGGCAAGTAGAGGAACAAGGGAACAGGTGTCAGAGGGCCTGAATTCAAGTCCTAGCTGCTTCACATTGTAACTGTGGTCTTCAGCAATGACTGCAACTTCTCTGAGACTTCACTTCCCCTTCTGTAACAGTGGGATACACAAAGCCTACAGTAGGACTCTAGAAATGATTGGATGAGAAAGTGAAAGTAAAGATCTTAGTTCTTATTTAGTTAGCCATGGATACTCCTAATGTGATGGGGAGAGTGGAGGGGGGAAACAGGGAAGTGCTGGGGGTCATTTGAATTTTTCAAGATAGCATACTTGATAAGTGGGGGAGCTTCCAAAAGTTTTACACCTCATTTCCAAGCTAGCGGCTGGGCTGGATAGTGGGTGGGTACTCTCTATTATAAAGAAAACGGGAAGAGGAAAGCCAGGTCTCACAACACACGTCAGCCAAGACCCTGGGCAGACAGTCTCCTCCAGAGGAAGGGCTGGTGTTCTCCGCTCCGTTGCCCTCTGGCAGCCACTTAGCTCCTGTTTTCCTCATTAAGGATGGCTGTAACCTGGTCCCCTTCACACTGCTCACACAAGGTCCAGAAAAATTCAGAGTCCCCAGACAGACAGCATCAGCTACTTCCAACCTCACCTCCTGGTTGGATCAACAAGGTGGGGCCAAACTTAGGGCAGACTGCAGGGAGTCAGGACAGAGAGCCCTGCCTCCTGAGAGTGGGATCCAGGACCCAGAGACTTCACTGTGCGCCCAGCAGTGCCTAGCATCAGGGACACCATAAATTATAAAAAAGCTACTATGTGTTGAGCACACACTACTGGCTTTGTGCTAAGTACTAAAATGTATTATCTCATTTAATCTTCATAACAACCCTATGAAATTGATACCATTATTATTTCTATTATATAGATAGAGAAATTGAGTCACAGAGCAATTAAGGACCTAACAAAGGAGCTTATTGTTCATTGGGTGTAGCAAGACTATAGGTTAATGGCTTCATGTGAGAAGGAAAAAATACGAACTTCTCCTCACAATCCCAGGCTGCCCATCTCATAGTTGCACTCCACCACCTACCTGAGTTTCCCTTGATTTCCAGCTGCCACTATGGTGGCTGGACTCAAAGGGCAGATGTCACTCCCTGTCTGGGGATGGTCACGCTTATTTTCCCAAAGTTTAGCTAAGGCATGGTCAGAATTTTTCAAAAGGGGCTTATCTAGAAAACTTATACGAAAATAGAGCAAAATATAAAAAGCCAAGAATTTGAGAAGAGATGAATTTATAAAGCAGTTTTTATGACCTAAGATAAGGAAAGCAATAAAAGTTATTGGTTGTGCCCAAGTATCAGACACTATACTATGCTTTTGATATATGTTATTTTGTTTAATCCTCAAGGGTGCCCATGGAGACAAGTATTATTATCCCCATTTTACAAAATAAAGAAGCAGATGTTCAGAGAGGTTGAGCAATGTACCCAGGTCACACACTTTGTGAGGAATGGACCAGAGAGTCAAATCAACCTTTGCTTTTAACCACCTAGATAAAAGAAATGGGCACGGTGGGTACAACCCTCCCAGCTGCCACAGCCTGAGTCACCCATATCCTAAACTGAAGGGCTTCAGCTTGGCCCCACTGCTCCATCTGAGAACACTTTTCCGCCTGGACAGAGCTGGAAAAACCTTGGTGAATTGGTACCTTCTAGATCTGTCTTCTCCCATGTATGCAGACCAAAACAAAACAGAGCAAAACAAATCCCAATAAATTAAAACACTTGCATTTGTATTTGCCCTTCATTTCAAATGACCCTCATGACATAATATAGTTTCCATAATATTTCACTAGTTAGTCATTGGGCTGATGGTTCCTGGAGCCCAGAGATACTGTGAGTGAAGCCCTTCACCCAGAGCCGGGCATGGAATCAGTGTTCAGCGTATTGTTGTTGCAATGATCATCATTGAGAGACCTCTTCCTGTGATCACATCAGCAAGTTACCTCTTGATATTCTTGATATCTTGGGAGAAGATAATATCAAACTGATTACTAATTGCAGAGTTGATACCAACAGCTATTGATAAGTAATATTTACTGAGCAGTTACTTCATGCCAGGCTTTAGACTATGCAGCTTACCTACATTCTCTTTTAATTTTCATAACAACTCAGAAAGGTAGAAATTATTTTCAGTATTTCCTTTTAACTGATGATAAAACTGATGCCTGGAAATATTCAATAATTTGCTCAAGGCCACACAATTCCCAAATGGCATGCCTTGGGTTTGAACTTTGATAGCTAAGTCCAGAACATGCACTGCTAACCTCCAGACTGTACAGCCTCTAATGATGAATATCAAAGAAGGAAAATGTTGTGTGCTGAGTAGGCAGGGAAAGCATCCCAGATGGAGTGGGTCCTTCTTGAAGGAAGAATAGGATGGGTAAAGCAAAAAAGAAGTTTTAGGCTGGAAGATGATCCCTGAAGTCTCATGGGCCCCAAAAGTGAACATCAGGATGTCCCCTATCCTTTCAACTTGAATAATTCTACTCCTCTAAAGTAGGGTCATTTGGCTGTCCAACAAAGGACTCAGAGCTTGAACAGGAACCTATAGGGTCTCTAGCATCAGAATGGAGAGAGAGAATGGCAATAACTCTCCCAGGAGGCCCTGAGCATGGGGTTGGCCAGAGTCAGACCCGACCCCCTGTCATCTTCACCTTGACCACAAGGTTTGCTTTGAGGCAGATGTTTTGCTTTGCTATGACTGTGGTAGAGTTGCCCCACCAAGTATGCATATAGAGGGGCCCATGGGCCTGCAAATCTGAGGATTTCATAGAAATCTTAGGGAGAAGCTTAAATTTTACTTAATCCATAACAATGTTGGGGTTGGGGTGAGTAGGGGGGGATTTTATTCACTGTGTCACATGAATACTTCCTTGTCTAGTTGCTGGTCAGAGGGATAGCTCCAGGGACAGAAGGGCCACTGCTGGCCAGTGGAGAACATGTGTGCAAGCCCAGCCTCAGTCTCCTGGCTCTCACATGCACTGATGGAATTTCACTTAGCTCCAGCCTGGCCTGGCCTGGCAAGGCTGCAGCCAAAGGCAGCCTGGAAAGAAATGGTCAACCCTTCTGAGAACCAGGCTTAGGCCAGAAAAGTGGAAAGCCTGGAGGATCCTTTTCTGGGCAGGCACCTGTGTGCGAGAAGCCCCTGGCTCCTGTCACCTGTCTTGTCTAGTCCTCACTGCACAGTGCACTTGCTGACTTTTATCATGGCCATGCATGTGCACGTTTTGCTTTCCTATTACACTTCAAGTCGCTGTCACTCCAAGTGTGGCCCATAGACCACCAGCAGCAGCACTTGGGAGCTTGTTAGAAATGTTGAATCTCCTCACAGAATGCTGGGTCAGAAACTGCATACTGTCGTCCTGCTACTTACCTGTGAGGGATACATTCCAAGACCCTCAGTGGATGCCTAAAACCACAGAGAGTGCTGAGCCTGATATATACAAAGTTCTTTCCTATACATACATACCTACAAGAAAGTTTAACTTATAAATTAGGCACAGTAATAGATTAACCACAATAACTAATAATAAAATAGAATATGTTGTAATAAAAGTTCTGTGAATGTAGTCTCTCTCTCAAAATATCTTATTGTATTGTACTCATGCTGCTTCTTGTGATGATGCGAGATGATAAAATGTCTTGGCGATGAGATGGAATGAAGTAAATGACGTAAGCATCATGACAGTGTTAGGCTACCAGGAACTCTCCAATGATATGTCCAAAAGAGACTCATCTGTCCCCAGACCTGATGATGGCTGACCTTAGGTAACTGAAACCACAGAAAGCAAAGCCACAAATAAGGGGGCACTACAAGATCCCCAGTAATTTGAACGCACATTAAAGTTTGAAAAACTCTGCTACTTGGAAGCAAGAGTTCTCCGTGACAGAGTTATCTTTAAACAAGTTAGCTTTGTATCCCAGCTGCTTGGCGATAAGTAGGTATTCTATAAATATGATTTAACTTTTTAATTTGAAATAATTTTAGACTTAGAAAAGTTGCAAAAATCACACCAGGCTCACATCTACCCTTCACCCAGCTTCTACTGATGTTAACAGCTCATATAACTACAGTGCGGTTACCAACTCAACACGGCTAAATTAACAAAACTACAGTTCCTTTTCAAATTTTGTCACTCTCCCTTTTTCTATTCCAGGACCCCTCATGGCGTTTAATTGTTGGGTCTCCTTAGTCTCTTTTGATCTGTGACAGTTCTTCAGTTTGTCCCTTTCTTGCTAATGAGTTACTTTTTTGTCTGTCACCTTGAGTATGCCTAACATTTTCTCATGATTATATTGAAGTTAGGCATTCTGGACAAGAATATCACAGAAGTGATCCTTATCTCATGTGGAAATGTCTTACTGCTGGTGGTGTGAACCTTGATCACTTGGGTAAGCTTGGGTTTGCTGGGATTCTCCATTGGGTTTTCTACTGTAAAACCACTGCTATCTTCTCTTTGTAATTAGTATCTTGGAAAGGGTCGGGGAGGGATTTTTTTTTTTTTTTGAGACTCTGCAAATATTCTGACTCTCCTCAAACTTCTTGCCAAGTGATGTTAGCATCCATCATGGGTGGGTCTTGCCTACAGTTATTGCTGTTGTGTTTGCCTGGTGGTAGTTTTATATTTCCCTCATTCTGTATTTATTAATTGCAATTTTTCTACAAAGAAGAGAAGCTCTTTCTTCCCCATTTTTCTAAAATAAGTTGTTTTTACTCCGTAGGGGCTCTTGGTTATATATTTTATTCTATGGGTTACAATCCAATCTTATTATTATCTTATTTTGTTCTTCAAATTGTTCCATCCACTGGGAGCTCCCAAAGGTTGGCCCCTTGTCCTTTTGCTATGTCCCATCCTTTCCCAAGCACTTCCTTATTTTCTGTCACCACAAGATGTTCCAGGCTCATTTGGTGTAGTAAATATTTTTGAATGACTGAGTGGTAGAATGAAAAAAAAGGTGCATGTATAGAAACTCAACCCCTCTGTGATTCCCCATCTAGGAGATGCATCCAATTCCATTTTCAGCTGGAAGGAGGAATAGGAGATGTTCCTATGACTCACAGAATCACTCACTTCCACTGCTCTATGAGGGTCAAGGAAAGTGGGAGAAACTTAACCTGAAGGCAGAAGAAACAGTGTCTGTGGAGATTGTAGGCTGGGTAATTGATCTGTCCTGAAAGTTCGATTCATGGACTTAACATCTATAAGCAGTGTGAGGTGATGCTTAAGAGTACACTTGCTGGAGCCAGATAACTGACTAGTTCTGCTGCTTACTGTGAAAACTCCCCGTGCCTCAGTCTCTCCAGTGGTAAAATGCAAGTAATAATAACAGCACTTAGCATAATGTGGTGTAATGACTAAATGAGTTTAAATTGCTTAGAACAATCTGTGGCACACGTAAACATTCAACATTCATTAGCCAGGGGTCTCACATTTGCAGCAATTACGTCAGCCTTCTGAATTCACCCAGCAATTATTTATTGAGCATTGTAGCATGCATTGTTGTGAGCAGGTTCCATTAGTGAATAAAAGACAAAGTCACTGTTAAGAGTGTACATTCTCTTAAAAGTAAAAAATAGCCTAATACTACAAGAGACCGCAATACTTGTTAGGACAGTAGTGGTGGGATGCGAACAGCTGCTTTTGCCATCCACCAAAACTATTCACCCCCTCCTGGTAAAAGTGTTCGTTTTCCTCTGGGGAGCCAACCCATGGTATGCTGGGATTGAAGTCTAAGCCAATCAAGACATTGTACTGTCCTACCTACAGTGATTGGTTCAGGCAAAGACACACGACCCAATCAGAAACAGGGAGACATTGGTGTCGGGGCTCCTATTGGTCAGAACCTCTCAACTAAGAGCTGAGATGGTGGGCAGATGGCCTGAAAATAAGCTACCACCACACAGGGCAGGACCAGGAGTGGACTAAACCGAGCGCTGATGGCCATACTCAAGCTCCTGAGTAAAGAATGGGCCTGAAGTCTGCCCTATTCTGGACTTTTCTATTACACAACCCAATAAATTCCCTTTCATTACTCATTACTGAAAGAATCCTGAGCTTACTTCAATCCCTTAGAAAGCTGACCCCTCAGCAGGAAGCTGGACCCTGTTCTGAGCCCCTGCTCTCCCTCTAAGCATTCAGTTTCTTGCCTTTACCTCAAGTGCAAACCATCACACACACACACCTACACACACTCACACACATCACCACTCCATCCCACTTCCTACCTCTGCTTCCCAAGAACAATAATCAGCCCTTCCCCAGTCTCCAGAGCTGGAGCCTCTCCGGGATGCATACCCTACGCCCTACCCCCCGACCAAACACACACACCTCTCAACTCTTCTGCCCTCTTCCAGAGACAAGCCTGGCTGAATTCCCAGGCCTCAGTCTTGCCTTTTGCGGCCCTTCCTCCTCCTGTCCAGCAGGACTGAGAGGTGCTTCCCAGTCCCTGATGGCCAGAGAGAGACTGTCCTGCAACCTCAGGCGTCACACTGAGGCTCATATCTTAGAAGACCCCCTTTTCATTACCTAATTTGTCCCCAGGATCTTTTTTAAATCTAGGATTGAGCAGCTGACTCAAGGGTGTTTGAACTCTCTGGGTCTTGGGAGAAGCCAGGTCCTAAGGGCAGACTAGAGGAGCCCAAACTTCCACTTCCTTTGAGATTTCCATCTTCTTTCTCCAGATTCTAGGGAACTCACTGTCTAGACCACTACACTAACATTTCTTGTCCTCTAACCCCTGTTGTGTTAGCTTTTACTCAGTATATGACTTGCCTCTTTGACTGATTGCTATCTTAGTTCAAACTGCCACAACAAAATGTCAGAGACTGGGTGGCTTAAACAACGGAAATTTACTTCTCACAGTCTAGAGGCTGGGAAGTTCAAGATCAAGGGGAGAGCAGATTCAGTGTCTGGTGAGAGCCTTCTTCCTGGTTTGCTCTGTTCTCACACAGCAAAGAACAAGTGAGCTCTGGACTCCTCTTCTTATAAGGACACTAATCTATTCGGGGGCCCCTACCTTCATGACCTTATCTAAACCTAATTTCCTCTCAAACTACCTCTAAGCACCATCACATGAGATTAGGGCTTCAACATACGAATTTGAGGGGGATCATTCAGTCCATAGCAATTGTAAGCCTAGCACAGGGCCTATGATCACTGGATGAAAAAGTCAGTGGTTGAATAATGAATTATTGAATGGATAGTGAGATGAGTGAATCAATGAATAAATGAACAGACCAATAAGGAGCAGCAGTAACAAACTAGGATGGAGTGGCAGAAGGATCAAAAAGCCCTATGGGGGGGCGCCTGGGTGGCTCAGTCAGTTAAGCCTCCGGCTTTGGCTCAGGTCAGATCTCACGTTCGTGGGTTCGGAGCCCCGCGTCAGGCTCTGTGCAGACAGCTAGCTCAGAGCCTGGAGCCTGCTTTCGGTTCTGTGTCTCCTTCTCTCTCTGCCCCTCCCCCTCTCATGCTCTGTCTCTCTCTATCAAAAATAAATAAAACATTAAAACATTTTGAAAAAAAGCCCTAGGGGTGGGGTTTGGGCCCAAAGACGAGAAGAACAGGGATAGGAGACAGGCAGGACGATGGGGCAGATATAATGGCAGAAAGGCAGGAGAGAGACAGACGCCACCAGATCTTAGTATTTATATAAAACTTGGAGCTTGGGCCTTTTACAGAGCTCATTTATTAGTTTTGCAAAAGTTGTTTTTTTTTTTTTTTTAACATAAGTGCTATTTGTCAAGGACATTGTGCATCTTGCTTTGACGCGGTCAGTCTTGACGGCTGAGGACTCTGCTCTGGCGTATCACTCTTCCAGATGTGGGAAGGACAGCTGGTTGTATCACCAGCACACCAGGTGCAGCCTCTGGGGAAGGGCCTGGGAGGTCCAGTGGACTTGAGGTGTCTCCTGAGAGCCCTTCAGTGAGGACTCCAAGTCCTCTCCAGGGCAGGGCCAAGGGCTGCTGTCTCTCCTCCAAAGGCTCCCCTTCTCCGACCTCTGTCACCCACACCCCACCCCTGGTTCTACACGGGCATGGCCTGAGCCTGTGGGGGCCCCACAGGACCAGAAGAGCTGCAGATGTCTGCACAGATTTGCAGCTATGAACAAAAAGCCAAGGTTTGTTTTGAATGGATTGTGACTCTGGAGAGAAAGCCTGGGGATGCAAATCCGCCATGAGTGGGATGCAGATGGGAAGCAGATGTGGGGTGTGGAAAGTCCCTGCTCCAGCGTCTAAGGCCCACCTTGGAGAACTCATCCCTTTCCCTGCGCGAGGCTGATGGGCAAGGCTGCCCTGGGACCAACCCCAACTACGGGAGCCCCAGCTCCTGGCTGAGTGTGCTCAGCTCTGGGCCCTCTTCTCTTTTTTCCCATGTGTGTTTATTTCTCTGTCTTGCATTCCTATAGAATATGCCTGTTCTCCGGCTTCTCCTCTGTCTCTCTGAGCTTCTATCTCTCTTTCCATCTCCTAGTCTCTGTTTCTCTCCCTCTGTCCCTGTCTTCATGTCACTGCCGGCCTTACTCTGTCTCTTGCTCTCAGATGGTCTCTGACTCCATATCTGTCCTCCGTCTCTGGCTCTCACTCCCTCCCTCTTCTTGGCTGCTAACCAAGGCCAATGCCCCTACCCTCCATGCTTGGATAAATCTGCCAATCAGCGTGAGCCCCTGGGGTGAGGAACAGGAAGAACAGGCTAAGGGCAGACACCCCAGTTCCATGAAATAAGGAGATTTTAAGCCAGAGAGCCTGGGCAGGCCGAGGCCAAGAATTTCTCACTTACCCGTAGGGCTGGATATTTAGTCTGAGTTGGGGAGGGCAGGTGGCAACCAGCCTGGAGCTCCAGAGCCTGCAAGAGCAGCTCCACGGCAGCCCCTCTCCGGCTGGAGGCTCTTCGGTGTGACATCTCTCTCTGCCTCCTGGCCCAGACCCTGCCCTCTCCAGCACCAGGGAGAGGCGGGACGGCTGAGCATCACGGTCACTGTCTCCCCCAAGGACACAGGCCCAGGGGAAGGGCAGGCAGGACAGGATGGCATGTGTATTGTAGCCCTCACTGCTCTCCCAAGAGCTGGGAGCAGCCCTTCCCTTTCAACCCCTGCGGGGCCTCAGACAGTCTCCAAAGGCAAATGAGCTTTTTCTTTGGCTTGTGTACAGTCTAAATACTTTATCCAAAATGATATAGGCTCCACATCCAGTTGTGTTATTTTCTTTTATGAATCTGTCCACAGCACTCTGAGCCCTCAGGCAGGGCCTCAGGGCCATTTGTGGTACATTCCAGAGGCCACTAGTGATCTCACACATTAACTTTAAATCCGAGTACAGGCTGTGAGTGGTATGCAGCTTTGGGAGGGATCTTGAGGGGCACACTGAAAACCATCCCCAAACAGGCTGCTGTCATTGCCAGAAAACGGGAATGGTTTAGAGAGCAGCTTCATAAATGCTTCTGCGGATGTGAATGAGGATGCTGTCAGAATACAGCTGGTGGCTGTCTCCCTGGCACTCTCCAAGTCTCTGCTCAGGGCTGCCTTCTCCAAGCAGGCATTTGTTGTGCACCCAGGGGCACCCTGTGGTCCCCAGCATGGGGCTGGCGCTGAGTGGGTATCACTGCAGCAGTATATCACAAGGCCTGGACTCTGGAGGCTTGTGGTGGCTAAATCCCTGGTTCTGGAACCTACGCACTGAGCACCTGTCATGTGCTGATGCTGTGCTAGGCGGTCCGTGCGAGTGGTGAGCAAACCACACAGGGTGACTCCGCTCACGAAGCAAGCAAAGGGTGGTGAGACCAGAGGTAATGGTCAGAGAGGACCTGGGAGAGCACGCTGCAGAGGGAGCAGGTCGCAGCAGCGGTCTCTGAGTCTCAGTTGCTTTACCCGTGAAGTTGGGAGTGATACGAGAGCCGTTTGAGGATTCAGTGAGATAATCAATATGTTGTAACTAGAGATAATAAGAACTGTGCAGCTAAAGCAATTAGCAGCAGACAGCATATGGGTATAGCGGATGCTGTCAGTACTCTGTCCACGTGTCTTCTGGTCTCTGTACCATTTTGGGACACCCTGCCAGCACAGGGTCTCCAGCTGTTAGACCCTGCTTTGGCCACCTGCATGGAGAACAGAGAAATGCCTGTGTGAAGTTCTGCCTTTGGCCCCCAAAGGCAGCTCCTAACCAACAGCTCCAGGTATAAACAGCTCCATCTCCAGAGCTCCCTGCACACTGAGCTGCCCCCGCCCCCCCACCGTCCTCCTCCAGTGGCCTCTTGCTTGACATCTCATCCTTGTTTGGCGCCCTCCCCTCCTAGTCCCCTCTCCCACTCCCAGCACTATTCTAAAGAAATTATCACTTTCACACAAATCCTTGTTGCAGGATCTACTTCTGGGGAACCCAACTTAAGACACTGGGAAATGCCAAATAAGCATTAGGAGGTGTCCCTTAAGCTATCTTCCTGCAGAGCTACCCTCTGGTCAAGGTGGGTTCTAGGATGTTCCGAAGGAATCAGTGACAATAGGCTTCTAACTCTGAGGAAATCTGTACTCTCCGTATTTGAACGCACAAATGTCAGTGCCATGGGAAGCTGGCAGGATGATCCCTGGCTTGTAGCTCTCAGCCCTCAACTCAAGAAACAGAGACACTGGCATTGGGACTCTTTCCTCCTTCCAGGGACCTGCAGAAGGTGCCACAAGATGGCATGAAATTCATATTTAATCATTATCGTCTTTCTCTAGCTCTGGAAACCCCAGATGATTATCCTGAGGTTAAACCTTTATTGTTCCTCTTCCCAAATCCCATCAGACAGGGCAGAGACCTACAGTGGCCGACAGAGGCAGATCTCAATGCTGGTCTGGATTACTTTTCTAGTCTTTGTGATGTGTGTGCTATTTGCTAGCTTAAAAATCTTTTGTGACTTTTTTCTTATTGCAAATAAATATCCTCCTTCATACCTAATTTGTATTATTTTTGTTAACAAGGGATCCCCAAATTTTATTAACTTAAGATGACAGGAAACCTCAATATACTTTGACCATCTGATGAGTAAAAGAATTTTCATAGACTGGCTTCTGAGTCCGTATATTTCAGCCCTAGCTTCTCTTATCCTATCTGAATACTTTGGGTACTGGATATGATAAGCTTTAGGCCCTTCACTTGTCACTGCATCATGTGAATCCCCACAGTGGGCAGTGGGAACATTCTAGAAAGCCACTTGTAACCACGTCAGCTACAAACAAATGTATTAAACAGCATAAATGTATTACACATAACCCAACAGAATGTCTTCCCAACATAACTAAATGGTTATCTGACACTAAACCCAACTGAACGCATTCCCAACTCAAAATCCCTTAGTCACATCCCCAAATGCCACAACCAACTCCCCCCACCTGACATGGTGGAGACAGTGAAATATTATAAAATACATTATCTTGAAAAAAAATATGACCTTGGAAGGGGCTCATGCAAGCCAGGAGCTCCAAGTGTGTATATGCCCCATTGGCTTCTCTGGGCACCTGCTGGACTCACTGCGAGGCTCAGACACATCATACTTGAAGACCTGTGGGTTTTAGTCACTTCCTGTGTGGTGTGAGAAAGAGAAGAGGGTGCCTCACTATTATTCTGGGCTTTCCTTTTCTTTGGTACCCCTCAGCCCTAAATCCACCAGGCAAAGCAAAGTAGGGACTACAAATGAGGCCTGTGGTCACGGCTCAAAGTGAATTTGTGACTCAAGGTTGGACTTAACAGCAGGAGAGATCAGGATTCATTGCTCTCCTTTTGTATTTTCTTGGTTTAATTTCCCTCTTTAATTTTTAAACCAAAGTTTCTTCTGGGGGAAAAAAAAATTTCCAGGGATTTAACTACAGACAGGCCAGGCCAGGTGCAAGAATCAGATCACCCCAAAGGGCAGGCATGATGGAGTAGGAGCTTCACCAATGCCAGAGTCCCACTTGACCCAGAAGAACTGGGAAAGGCAATGTCAACTTTCATAGGAGGTTCTGTGATTTTACAAAACATCTTTCACAACCATTATCTTTGAGCTACACACTCTCTCCGTGGGGTATGCTATGTAGGTGTTACAATCAGTATTTTCTAGTTAAGAGAAATAAAGCAATTTATCCAAGAGTATTCAACTAAGAAGGGGCAAGGTCAGAATTTGAACCCAGATCTTCTAAGCTGTGCGTATTGATTTGTCAGTGTTAATCATAATAGGATACTGACCTTTTTTTTAAGGCTTCATATGTGTCAGACTGTTCGCTTTTCATAAATTCTCTTATTTAACCTTCACCTGCTGACCTGAGCTGGGTCTGAAGGGCGAGGAGGTTGGAGGGACCGCAAAGGGTGGCATTCCTCACTCGCAGAGGGCACACCACTAGCAAAGGTTCAAAGGCAGGCATGTCCTGGGCGTGTTCATTTCATGCTTGTGACTCACTGTCCATGGGGCTCCACCCACTCAGGTGGGGCCCTCGTGACCTCTCGCCAGCATACTCTTTTGTTCTAGTGGAGAGAGGACATGAAGTGGGCTCTGGCAAAGCTCTGGCAGGAGCATCTGGAAGAGGCCCTCAGCCTGTCACTACCCACATGGTTGCTCCTCTGCAGACAGAGGCCTGCCAGGGTGAGCTGGATGTCACTGAGGCTCCTAACTTTCAGCCAAGTGATGGGCTTGGTTCCCACACCTCAGCTTTGAAGTTTAATGGTGCTCCTGGCAGCCCATAGGGCCTTGGCCAGCTCGAGCCCTTTAGCGCCTCTTTCCCACCGGGGGCCTGGAGCCCAGGCCGCTCTAAGGCGCCTCCTCTGATCTGGGTCAGAGGAGGGCCACCTCCTGCCCTGGAGAGGGGGGTGGATAGCACAAGCCTCAGGAGGCATAGATTAATGGGATCAGATGGAGAATGCCTGCCAGACAGGCTCCCTGTGGTCCCAGAAGTCAGAGGACCACACGATCTGTCTATAGCTTGGAAGATGAGCAGAACATCAGCAACTCTCTTACCAGCTTTCTCTGGATTTGACTGTCTTGCCCTCAAATTCCACCTCCCTTGAGCTCATGTGAAATAAAGTGTCAGAGCCAATTTGATACCTAGACTCATCACTGGACATACAACCTTGGGCAAGTTACTTCTCTGTGCCTCAGTTTCCTCATCTGGAATGTGGAAATAGTAACTGTCTTTACCTCGTAGATTGACGTGAAGATTAAATGAGTTAACATAGGCAGATCCCTGAACAGGGCATGGTGCCGTATTAGATGCTGGCTATTATTATTACAAGAGTTCCGTAATTACTTCCTAAGGCTCCCCAGTATTTTCCCTTGGGGAATTTCTGTCACTTAAAATGGATTGGGATTTCAGGGCAGGTGCTAGAGAAAGTTGAGATGCCTCCTGGTGAGACTCTGAGGCTGCCCTGACTAACTGCTAGCACTGGTTTATTTCTTCTCTCTTCCACCTCCAAGCCCCAGCCAGATCCACCCTCTGCTGCGCTACAGTTTCTATGCAGCTGCTAGAGGGAGAATGTTTACTACCTTGTTAGCACTTCCCGACTGCTCATTGTGGGCACTAATCACTTCAGTTTGCTCCCTCTGGAATGACTCTGAGCTGCCTTTGAAAAGCAGACCATGTGATAGCCCAAAGACATCCCCAGCTGGTCCCAATTCCCTCCCTTCCTTGCTTCCTTTGCCCAGAAAGTGAAACAATTTACAGGTTAGATTTTGGTGACGTATATGCGCATTAAAACAAAACCAAAAACAAAAACAAAAGGTCAGCCACTGAACCCTTCTGCAGGACCTGAAACAAAACCTTTAAATGTCTTTTCCCAGAGCCTTTCTCCCCCCACCCCCCCACTTCCCCATCCCACACCTGCAGTCCTGTCCCTTGCCCTAGCCACCGAGGTTAGGTATAGGAATCAGGGAGACGGAAAGGGCCCAAATCTGAAGCAGATGTTTGGGACGATGAGTGAGGTTGGGGTGGAGACAATAGGAAGGATGTGGACCTTGCTAGAACTGCTTGTTGCTCTGACCTGCTGCCAAGGCCGAGAAAAATAGAGGGACTGTTCCTGTTTAAATACCCAGATTTTACTCGTGCCAAACTTTCCCGGGCCTCAATCCTCAGAGTCTCTGGCTCTGCTTCCAAAGTTCTCCATATCCTCGTGCCAACCACTATCTTGGCCCCCTTTTCCCACCACGCCAAGCCCTTAAGCCCAGCCTGCACCCCAAAAGCAGGAGTGGAGTTGTTTTTTTTTTTTAATCCCTATATAGCAAATCCACAATGGCATTTTTGGAGCCAAAGCTCCAGATATGGCCTGACAAAAGAGTTTCAAAGCGCTGCCTCTGGGTATGAGAGGCTGTCTGAAAGACATAGCTTGGATGCCAAAACCAAACAATTTTCAAGGTGTGGGGGGAAGGCGGGGATCCTAAGTCAGAATCGAAACCAGAACCACAGTGAGAAAGGCGGATGCATGGCTGTTGCACCCATCCCATCTCCAGACACCCACTCCCCCTACTCCAGAGCTACACACATGAGCCCCTCAGGATCCAACACGTCTGCCTTGACTAGGATTACAAGTGCCAGATCTGTAGGAAAATACCCAAGTTTAATTCCATTGCTCTGACCATTTGAGGAGACACAGGCTGGCATCATCATAAACAGAGTATCAGAGGAGAAATCTCTCTGGGAAAAGACTGAAGATTTTCCAAAAGGCACTGGCCTGACTGACCCAAGGGCCATCTAGCTGTGATCCAGCTCAGAAGCTTGGGGAATCAATGTTAGGATTTGCCCAAACTTCAGAGAGGAACAGGCATCCGATGCAGCTCACCCCAGAGAAGACAATGAACTCCCATTTCCTGGGTGTGATGGACATCAAGGGAAATTGGGAGCGAAGCTCAGTGTTTCCACCCATAATGGTCTCAACCAATTTCATGGCTGTTCATGAAGTTGATCTGTCTCTTCACGCCTCTGGACTATCTGGAAATAGCATCACTTTTCTTTCCTTTGCCACCTCTGTACGAACACTTCTTAATGCTATTAGTGTTGGGAGATAACCTCCCTTTCCCCATCCACTCAAGATTTTAATTTCATTCACTGAACTGCAGGCTACTGGCCAGTCCCCCCACTGCCAAAGTCAACACTTCAGTTCTGCTTTGTCTGGAAGAGGAGGTTAACAGAAGAGAGTGGGCTCTGAGATCGGTGTTCCCTCTCCCAGGCTTTCCTAGGACCTGCTCAGCGGATGGCCAATTCATGGCACAATGGGGGTCTCTTGGCTTGGAATCCATCTTTGCAAATGTTCTTGCTTCTCTGAAAATCAGCAAGGAACATAAATTCCCTCCCTTTGTATATGTATAAGGAGCCAGACAAATTTCACTTGCAGCCATTACTCCTATACTATGGAAAGTCTCCAAGTCCATAAACAGAAATGTTCCCCCCACCCAAATGAAACAAGACTGAGAGAATCTATGGGGATGGGTGGTGATGGGTTTGTGTGGTCAGGCCTCGGGGGAAGGCAATGAAGGAAATTGGGTTATTTATATGTCTGTCTCCCCAGACAAGACTGTGAGCTGCTCAGAGGCACATTCTGTCTCATGTGTCTCTTAACAACCTACACAATGCCTGATACATTGTGAAAAGTTTGCTAGAATGCAGAAAAGGTACAAAAAACTAAAGGGACACGGGAGGCCACAGACCACTGAGGGAACAGAGACATAAGATTTGGGCATCTTGTTTTTTGGTTCTGGTGGTGGCAGCAGGGGAGGTCCATTTGCAGGAAATGAAATGACAGCTTAGAGCACGATTAGACCTACAACTTATGAGATCTAGCACAAAATGATGACACACATAACCTTCGTCTTACACAACAACACATCTTGTTTTCAACAGAATGTGAAAGCCATCAAAACCTCTGTAGCTGGCTTGCAAATACTCTGATAGCCCTGACTCTGCTAATAGGCAAACACAGGAATGTCCTGGCAATTCCTTTGAGTGGGAGTTCTGAGGAGAGGGAACATTGTGGGTCTGCAGAAGAAGGATGGGAAGATTCCAAAAGTTTTCTGTATGTGCAAATCCACGACGCAGGTGCAGGGGCGATGTAGAAATGGTGACCTCATCCCAGGCAGGTCCAGGGCCCCCACCCGGGGAAGATGCTGTGCTGGTTGTTCCAACAGAACCAGTCTTGTTTGAGATGTAGCTCTCCCTTTAACTGGCATTCTCGAAAACAGTCTGCTTCCTCAGTGAGATAACCACCAGGAATTTGGCCTTTACCAAACGGTGCTGTGTTTCATGTAAGGAGAGTTTAGAGACAAAAGATTTATTTAAATGAGCCCTTTTCTGCAGACTTAGTTACCAGAGATAAACATCAGGGTATTGGGTAGTGTGTCTGACCTCATGCTAATGATTTCATTTGCATGTGATCTATGGGTTTTTCTACCAAACTGAGGATATTAAAATTTCAGGATTTTTTCCTCAGTTAGATCTTCAAGGGTTTCTTGTATTCTTTATGCAGGTTCATTTAAACTTGGAAGTCATTTCCCTCAGGCCATTAGTTGGTATTCTGTGGAGCTTTCTACATGCAAAAGATATTAAAGCCACTACTAAATAGTTGTATTTCTTAGAGGAGGGCCTTCTCCCTGACACAGGGTCAGTGTCAGTAATAAATAATATTTATTAAAGCTCCTAACATTAGGGAGGAACTAAAAAAAATGGCAGCTATTACAATGATTCAGTAATCAGATGAGCTAAGGGAGGTCAAGGGTATTAGGTTGCTTATCTCTAGATTGCCTATGCCACTATGCCACAAATAAGTTTGAAATTTATACCTCCTTTGGACTTTGCAGAGTCATACGGAAAAAAGAGAGGAGGTCTCCTCTGACCGGGGGCCTTTTCCACAAGTTTTTGGGCTAGACATCTTGAATACCCATTCTCTCTGACCTGCTGAACATGGCAAGGAAAAGGGAGAGCCACCACCCCATACCAGGCATCCACTCTAGCATCGTCTGCTGCCCCTAGATCCATACAGCCTCCTGCTATGGAAATTACCAGGGCCCTAAGCCATAGTCAATATGGTAACACATACTATATATAGGAAAACCTTCCAAGAGCTCTAAGTTATTAGACAATTTTCTTATTTAGTTAACTGCACCATTCTGCAGGTCAGGAAACTAATACTGAAAGAAGACTATCCTGCCCAAGGTTGAACCATGGAGTTAAAAATAAAATATGAATATTCAAACTTATTAATTCACAACTATCTATCCTTTGAGGGTCCCATTCTGTCCACTTGATGCAAATAGGTCTGAGAATATCCTCTTTGAGAAAAGGCCAAATAATGGATGCCTCTGCTGCAGGGAAGGCTACAAGCCCAGGGGCCCTGGAGTCAGAAACATAGGAAATAGGTAGGTTCCCATCATTAGAATGGGCCACCTGCTCAAGGACACTATGATGTTTATAAAAGAAATTTTTCGGGGCACCTGGGTGGCTCAGTCAGTTGAGCATATGACTTTGGCTCAGGTCATGATCTCACAGTTCGTGAGTTTGAACCCCACATCAGGCTTGCTGCTGTCAGTGCAGAGCCTGCTTCGGATCCTGTCACCCTCTCTCTATGCTCCTCCCCTGCTCTTGGTCTCTGAAAAATAAATAAAACAGACAAAAAAAATTTTATCTCCTCACCTAGCTCCTTGATTAGTCCAAGACTCACTTCTTCCTAGAGTTCTTCCTAAGAGATGAAGTCCTAAGACCTTGCTCACTTAGAAAGTTGCCTGATTTTCCAGATGACTCTGGTCTAAGGCATCCATGGTCACCAAAGATGATAAAATGCATGTTAGTCTGCTAATTGGGTAGCAACCATACCCAAAGGCTTCATCCTGAACGAATTAACCATCCTTTCTCTGAAGGAAGGCCAAAGGGATCTAGAAGGGGAGCCCTACACTGTTCTTATAAGGTGATGGATATCACGGTTCTGTGACGTGTTTGATCCCTGCTCCTAGATGTACCACCTTGTGTTGGAAGAAGCTGCTGCCACTAGCCAGGCTACCGACAAGCCGGACAACTTTGCTGAAGGTACTTCTGATGCCATTATCAAAATCCTACAGCTATCATTCCTCTGACATCTGGAAAGAGACCATGTCTGCCACATCTTACCAGGAATTTACGGACCATCTTGTAGAGACCACAACTGAGCCCAGGCCCTGCTGTGGCTATCACAGTGTGTTCTTATAAGAGCAGATTTAAAGTAGACTGAAGCAGGGTGGGGGGCGGAGGGGAAGTATTCACAGCAAGGCACAGCTAGCTCTAGGTGGCACCTCTCTATCATTCTATGTTGCAAAAACCGAAATTGTCACAATACCTCCTGTGCATTTCTAAATCCACCCTCTGTACTCCAAACCAAAAAAAAAAAAACTAAGCTCTCTGATAACTTTGGAATGGCATTGTTAGATATCGCACGAGTCAGTACTCTTAGAAATATTAGCCTGTTTCACAATTTTTGAGACAATTTAGCGCTGAGTCATTTCCTTTTTTGAAAAAAATTTTTAAACGTTTGTTTAATTTTGAAAGCGTGCATGTGGGGGAGGGGCAGAGAATCTGTAGCAGGCTCCAGGCTCTGAGCTGTCAGCACAGAGCCTGATGCAGGGCTTGAACTCATGAACCATGAAATCATGACCTGAGCCGAAGCTAGACACGTAACCAACAGAGCCACCCAGGTCCCTGTCCTTTGTAATTATTAAATTGTGCATGCCTGTAGGCCTTCTTTTGGTATATATTACATTTCAAAAGAAAAAAGGAAATTCATTTTTAAATAAAACTACATAGAATACCTGGAGTTGTTCTATTATGCTTGAGGGTCTGAGTCAAGCACAAGTAGAGGCAAGGAACCTCCAGTTCAAACCGCCTGCCAGAAAGTCTCTGTGGTCCTTCCAGAAGTGTGGTTGGGCAGAGGTCTGAGGGCTCACTAACAAGGTGAGGTTAGTACTTACTGTGTTCATTGAAGAACAATCCGACCACCCTCTTGAGTCTTAAGAATAACTTCATGATAGGCTAAAACTAATCAATGATGACCATTCCCAGGGACCCACTCAAAGCTATAAGAGCAGCAAGTATAAAAGACACAAAGACTAGAGATCTAAAAACATGAAGTTAGAGGGCCGGAACTGTGTTTCTTTAAGGGCATTTCAGATCACTCAGAAGCTTAAGGATGTGGGAGTAGACGGAATGCATCTAAGGGTGGCGTTCAAACTAAGATTCCAATTCACTAGGTCTGGGAGATGGGGCAAAAAATCAGTATTTTAAAAACAATTCCAAAGGATATTTTTGTGATTTTCCAATTTTCCCAGTTGGGAACCTTCCCCAACAAGGCCAAACACCTGTCCGGCACCATGGCCCTGCCTGGCATCAGGGACAGCCCAGCAGTCAAGGATGGACGGAGGCAGGAAAAGCCCTGGGACAGGCCAGGGCTCTGTGCGTGCGTTCTACCTGGAGCTGACAGCTTCTGAAGGACTTATTGGGAAAATGCAAAAATATTTCTAAATCTTTCTTTTCCTTCCCCACTTCCAGTTGGAGCCGAGTCGCCACTTAAAGAAGAGTCACTCGCTCTGTAACCCTTTTCAGTTATTTATTTACTGTACAAAATATTTACAGTCTCACTGTAACTGTCTGGCCCCTTCGCCTGGCCCGATGGGCCTGCAGCAGGGTTTGGTCTCTAGAAAACAAGCTGATGCTCTCCTTGGTGTTCACTTGCTGCTTGTTTCCTTCAAAGACACTAAAGGCCAGTCGTTCAGCTGGCTCCCCCAAGTACCCAGGCCACAAGGGCATAAATAGACGAAACATGAAATTAAAAATTGCCCAAGAAATAGCACATATTCCTCCTTCTCTCTGACATGTACCTTTTTCTCCCATACTGACTAGTACCAGAGCAGGATTAGAAAAAAAAAGAGAAAAAGGCCAAACAGAGCGAAGATGCTTCTGGACAGACCTAGGAGAGAGAGAGACAGAGTACACTGGAAGAGCAGAAAACCACAACAGTATCAAAGGGTTTTGTTAAACAAAGACCCTGGGGCCAAGGCCCACCACAGGCACGTAAGCGGCCGCAGTCAGCTTGGTGGCACCCAGGATGCTCTGAAAAGTGCTATGACTGGAGCTTAAAACGAGAGATCCAGCCAAGAAAATCAAACCGAGCTCCAGCAGCAGTCTCTGGAGGGCCACTGGAGGGGAGAATGCAGAGTCCAGAAAAGGATCAACTGCCAAAGACAGCAGAACCAGCCCACGTGCTCCCAGCTGGAAGTCCCTCTCCAGGCCTGAGGGGCAGCATCGCACATCCAGGTGGGTGACGAAACTTGCCTGGATGAGTCCCATGGGAAAACACTGGGGCAAGCAGCAGCACCTTGTCCTGGTCCCTGAGGAGAGCAGTGACCGTGTGGCATGGAGGACCCTGTGGGTGTCGAGGCCCTGATGCTGGATCCCGGACGCCAAGAATGAGTGAGGTCGGCACCCATGCCAACAAGGACAAATGACGACTGCAAAGGAGTGAGGTCAGGCAGCAACTGTAGCAGCTCAGGAGGGCTTGCTCCTTGTGATCCCTGGAACGGGAGGGCTCAGACACGCTTCCGGGAGGCCAGGGCGTTGCCGTTAGGTCCTGCCTCATCTCTGGACTCTGTACTTGCTGGTTTTGGCAGTAAAGATGGCTTGTAATTTCTCAGAGTTGAATGCCCCATTGAGAAGGGTAGCTTGCAGCAAAGCCTTCTTTAACACAGAAATTAGGAAAGTTGGTGAGATATTGAGTCTTGACGATGTTTGCATTCAAACTAATGAAAAATGGTGGTGTGATCTTCTAAGAGACAGCTGCAGGTTCTCTTCAGTCATCACATAACCGAACCTACTGGATCGTCCTCCCTCCACTGGGGCTCCTGCTGGCAACTTACGGAGTGAAGTCACTGAGCAGCTGGGTGTCTGTGGTGTGACACAGCTCCTCTGTGTTATGTTCCCAGTGCCCTGACCCAAGGACCTGTGGTTGAAGTGCTCAACCACAGGTCCCTTTTCCCTTGCCTCAGTGCTGCCAGAGAAAACCAAGCAAAGAGAGAATCAGGGATCCTTAGCATCCTACTCTCACTGCCTCAATCCCTCGCCACAAAATTTCCTTCCATAGAAAGCTACAGAATCCCTAGCTTTTAACAGACTGAGTAAGTTGGAGGTAAGTGGCCAGACCCAGCCACACCTCAGTGTAAAGAACAAACTCAGGGACAGACATCAGTAGTCTCCAAGCCAGCCCTGTGCGGGCACGCGCCCCAGGCCCAAAGGGAAAACCGTCTCAGCACTGGAAGCTACAGCCCAGCTATCTTCACATTCTTGGGTCTGTTTTTCTCACTGGCTCAAACTCAAAAAAAAAAAAAAAAAAGTTTTGAGAGTTCTTTATGGATTAATGATCGTTTCCAGAAATGCCTTCAGGGAAAAAACTCCTTTTCCAGTTCTGACACCAAAAAAAAGATCCTTTTGTGCCATCAGTCCCCATTAGAGGTAGTCCAGTGCCACAGCCTGAGCCTGCCATTGTGCAGAGGGACACAAAGGAAGACTGCTCACGTGGGCCACCTCCTGTGTGCTTCTCCCGGCTCCTGGTGAGAAGAGGCACTACCTTGCCCACAAGAGGGACTTGCATCACCTTCGGTCAAGTAGTGAGGGCTGCAGAGGGGGCCTCTCAGGACATCAGCAGAGGAGGCCGAGCAAGGCAGACACCAGCTTCCTAAGAAAGCTGAGCCCTCTGTGTGATCTCCCTCAGCTACCGAAGCAGCTCCCGCAACTGAGATCTCCTAAGAGCCAAGTGACGTTACAGCAGCGCAGTCCTCCCCTGGTGACTGACCGAACAGCTCCCATTACATACCATGCCCAAGTGGCCTGTGGGGGAGAAGTCTAGGGAGCAGCGAGGCAAGGATCCAGCTCACAGGTGACCCTATTCTCCAGCCACTGGGGAGCATGCAGCAGCTTCGGGCTGATGGTTCCGTGTACGTTCCGTGTCTGTCAGGGTCAGTGTTATCACGCTGCTGCATGCACCCAGGGCCTCTGGAAAGCACAGGGCCAGGTGGCCGGCGGGCGGGCAGTCAGAGCATGCCAAAGCCCTCGCAGCCCTCACTGATGGCCAGCTGCAGCATCCTGTGCACCTCTTCGTACGAGTCATACGTGGGGAGGCACAGCTGGTTAAAACTGGAAGGGCAAGGGGAGAAGTGTTAACTCCCGCTGCCAGAAGCACCGGCAAGGGCTGGGATGACCCTCCCCAATGTGCGTGCACTCTGGAACCTACCATGTGTGTGCAGTTGGGAGCGTGCTGTGGGTCGGAGCAGCAATAATCTGGAATGAGGGACAGAGGGCGGCAAAACCTCCGGGTGGCAGCTGAGAGGAGCCTGTTGTGAACTGTAGCAGCCGAGCCAACTCCTCCTGGGTCAGACTGGAAACCACAGTCCAGAACCACCTCATGACCTGCCAGAGAGAGAGCACAAGGTGGGGTCCCACTCAGCATGCAGCCTAGGATTTGACGCCTGGGGAGAGAACAGGATTCCTTGGAGTGGGGGACATGGGTAGCAATGGTTAGAGTTGACAACCTCTTTAGGAATTTATGTTGTCATACGGTCAGTAGGTTGATCTCTGATTGCCTGGTTCTGTTCCTCTCCACTTCTCATGTATGACTCCTGTGGTGGGCAGCACAACAGCCCTGAGGGACCAGGGCTCTCCTCTGCCTGGACAACCACCTGTCTCTCCCTCATGTGTCATTTTTCCCTCAGTCATGATATGTCTGCCTCTCTGACTCTTTGACATTTCTCTTCTGAAAGTTCTTCTTGTAACATAACACAAATCCAATGAAAGGATGCTTGGCCCACTTACCTTTTCTCTGAAATGCCATGAACCACCAACAACAACTGCATGGGCTTTGAAGTCAGACACACTGATGTCCCCAGTCCCACACATCAGCAGCTGGAGAAGACAGTTAAGTGTCACTAGGGCAGTCAGAGGGCAAAGACCCAACAAAAGGTCAAAACTGTCTATGTTAACATGCAACATATGGAATAAAGAAAACACCAAGGAAAAGGCCATAAGGTAAGAGCATAATGCCAGAATTCTGCTTTAGGAAAATCAATTATAACAGGCCAATGGCTCCTCACCAGTGTGGTAAAAATCACACAGCTCTTTAAAAGATATGTAGATGCCCAAAGCCTTACCCCAGACCTATTGGATCAAAATCTCCAGGAATAGGTTAGGAACTTGTGTATTTTGAAAGTTTCCTGTTACTGATGTGCACCCCTAATTGAGAACTAATGGGGTGCCTGGGTGGCTCACTCGGTTGAGCATCTCACTCTTGATTTTGGCTCAGGTCATGATCCCAGGGTCGTGGGTTTGAGCCCCATGTGAGGCTCAGCACTGGGTACAGAGCCTGCCTAAGATGCTCTCTCTCCCTCTGCCCCACGCACAAGTTCTCTCTCTCTAAAAAAAAAAATAATAAAAAGGCATACAGAATAAGAACTGCTTTCTTGTTTAAAAAAAACCAAACAAACAAAAAAACTACTGCTGTAGATTATTTTGAATTGAAACAAAAGACAAAAAAAGAACCAAGTTATTTACTGAGTCTGCTCTAGACGGAGCCTGAGAACACCAGAAAGAAAAGGCAGACCCTTTTCCTCCGATGAAAAGTCCCATCTCCTATGAATATTTCAGATGGCCTTTCCTGTTTCCCAGTATGCATCCTTCTTTTATGGATTGAACTTTTACTACCTTTCCGCTAGCCTTGACTCTATTTGATCAGATAAATTAAAAAGTAGACCAAAAAATGAGAACATTAATGACATCAGAGGCCTAAACATCTGGTTGATGTCCTAATTTGGTTCAGGCTCCAGATATGACTTAGTAGACTGTGAGTACACATTCAACAGCTATAAAGAGTGACACATCCTGGGGGGCCTGGGTAGCTCAGTCGGTTAAGTATCTGACTTTGGCTCAGGTCATGATGTCGCAGTTCATGAATTTGAGCCCTGTGTGGAGCCTGGAGCCTGCTTCAGATTCTGTATCTCCCCCTCTCTCTGCCCTCCCCAGTTTACGCATGCACTCTCTCTCACTCTCTCCCTCTCTCTCAAAAATCACTAAACATTAAAAAAAAAAGAATGATACATACTAATCAAGAGACAAGAAAAGCCCAAATTAAACCTGAGGAGCCTTGGCACCTTCAAAAAAGAACCTGTTAAGCTAACGAGTGAGAACAGGGCGAGCAATTATCCTTCCTTCCTACTCACTTTTACACATTGTTACAAATGCCATGTTTGCTTCATGGTAAAACATAATATACAAAAAGCTAGCTATTCCTCAGCCCCAAAAATAAACAGCACTAAGTAATAAGTTTATGGGAAACTTTAGACTGAGAGATAGAGTGTTCATTTTGTTTGAATTTCATGTATTGAGGTACAAATATGATGAAAATTGCACCTGGCTTTAGTTCTTGCTCCTGAAGCCAATTCAGTTAGTAAGAATAAACACTGTACAAGACCACCTGACACGATGCTTCTGTTTTCTCATTTTTGAAGGATTTCCTCCCTACAGGCAAGAGTGTGCAAAAAACACTCTCATAAAGGCTGTGTGAAGTGGGAACCGGTAACTTGCCTTGTATGTATCATCTGTAAGCAGCAGATAAATAACCAACTGATTTTATTTTTTGCCCACAAGTTCTATTTGGATAATTACAGAATGGTATTCACCATCTTATAGCATTTTTTTCGGTTGTTACAGGATCTGAAATAAGAATATATTAACTATATAGCGTTGTGACCCCAAGCTTTGAAATATGTCACATCTTTTGGTTTGTCTCCTTCCCTGGGACGTAGCTCTATGACAGCAGGGACTTTGTCCTATTTATTGCTAGCTCTCTCATGCTTCAAATGTCCAGAGGTCACCTATGTGTCTCATATAGGAAACAATAAACAGTCTCTGAACAAATAAATTCTATTATGCCCTTAAATCAACTTTATTTTTTTTTCCATAATATTTTATTGTCAAATTGTTTTCCATACAACACCCAGTGCTCTTCCCCTCAAGTGCCCTCCACCATCACCACCACCTGTCTAAATGTTACAGGATTTACAAGGACTGCACACAATACCAACATTCTTGACTATTCAACCAGTAACAATAATATTTGAAAAGTAAATGACTATTAATTATTACTCTTCAAAGATAATTAGCTATTTGGTTTCTAATTTTCACATTCTGATGTTTTGAAAGCTGGACAAAGGGTAAATGCATGGAAGGGTCACAAAAGTGAAACCAACTCTGGAATGAAGGACTTCCCAGCTCATCTCGTAAGAGAAGACGTAACAAGCTCGTTCCTGGGCACTCAAACACCCAGTCAGGAACGGAGGTCTGCGATCGCAAGCACTTACTTCAAGCTCGTTTTCATCAAAAATCGCCAAAAGGTTCTCAGGGACCAACTCATTCAGACCTGAAACAAAGCAGCCGAGTTAAAGCCAGACCCATGTCGTGGATGCAGGGATTTTTAACTCAAGACCAAGAACAGAAAGCCTCTCACCTTTTAAGAAGTGTTCCACCTCCTCTTTCACTTGACTGGCCAGTCGATATTGGGCCAATAGATTTAAATAGAAGATTTTATTCGCATTAGTCACTGGGGTTTGAGCTCCACCTGTCATGAGCTCTACCACCTGAAAGAAGAGGCAAAAGACAGAGAAGGGAGGCTGTGGACAGGAGCTGACATGATGGCACCTGCCCAGGACATCCCACAAACACAGCACTGTTGAACTCCGCCACAGCAGTGAGTGTCTGCTGTGCCTTCACCCTCTCAACACACCCGGTCTCATATAGTCACTAAGCTTCAGCGGTCCTACCGTGGCACATTCTACTGGCTACCAGGGTATCAGAGTGAGTCTTCTCTGACCTGGTCAAATAGCAGGGATGGAACAGGAAGATACTATGGTTCCTTGTTAGCAATAATATCCTCATGTCTCTATGATCCAAAATTAAGCTGCTACTGACCTTTTCTCTTAAACCGCTAAGCCTACTTATCTGAGAATAAATAAAACCAGAGCAATAGTAAAGAAGTCTTTTTAGATCTCAAAATTCTAAGATGGGAACAACTGGTCCTTTTCCTTTCCAATGTGTTCACAGAGGCTATGTGATTATCAGTACAACAGTATCAGCAGTCACAATTTTTCAGCTGTTATTTTGCTTTCAATTGTATATTACTGCATTAATGTTGTAAATATCATCTGATGTATTTAACCCCACAACATAAACAGAACCAAAACTGCATCAGAAACTACTTTGGCCTATAATTTTCTAATAAAAAAAGCTTAAAAATATATAGGCACAGGGGCGCCTGGGTGGCTCAAGTGGTTAAGCATCTGACTTTGACTCAGGTCATGATCTTGCAGTTTGTGGGTTTGAGCCCTGAGTAGGGCTCTGTGCTGACAGCTCAGAGCCTGGAGCCTGCTTCAGATTCTGTGTCTCCCTCTCTCTCTGCTCCCTCCTTGCTCTCATTCTGTTTCTCCCTCAAAAGTAAATAAACATCAAAAAAAAATTTTTTTTAAATATACAGGCACAGCGCTAACATAGGAGTCCCCTACTGCACTACCATTAACGTCGAGAAAGACACTGCCATCCCCCCAAAGCTACTTTTGTAGTGACACTTCATTATCACTAAGTTCTTTTTCTACTGGAAAGTAGGAATGGGTAGGATATATGAGTACACGTGTCTTTTGCTCCATCAAATGGGCCAAGATCATCAATCGTGGGATGCAATGTCCTGATATGGTTGCCACTAGCCTCACATGCTCACATTAATGAGAATAAAATAAAGTGAAAAGTTCAGTTATTTGGTGAATAACAAGCCACATACTGGGTGTCCAAAACACAGCACAGATAAAGAATATTTCCATCATTGTGGAATGCTCCATTTGACAGCCCTGCTCTAGAGCAGGCTGGGAACCAGGGGACCCATAGGCTTTGGTTCTCTTTCTCACCTTATCCAATTGACCTGATTTATTATATTTCTCTTCTGCAAAGACCAGCTCCATCTCACTCATGTCATTGTTGAGGATGAAGCAAACTTTAGATTTGTAGAATTCTGGGTCATCTGTTTCAAAGTACTGAGAAGACAGAAAGACAGAACAGAACATGACTACTCAGACCCAGAAAGGCAATTTGTAACTGCTTGGAACCACTTACCCCTTCCACTTTAAGAATAATGAGCTCAGAGTGGAAGGATTCCAGAATTAATGGCCAGGAGCCATGGTAAAAAACATATACCTAAGATATTACCTTGTAATGCATACGTAGTCCTATGATTTGAGCCAAAAAAGAGCGGGTGAATCGAGCTCGGACCAATTGCTTGTAGGTTCCTCCTAGAGAGGACTCATAGAGACACTTGCCCACCAACCGCCCTGCAAACTCATACATCTTCAAGCGTAGATGAGCAGGGCGATCAGGATTGGGATGCACCTGTGAAAGAGAGATTAAAAAGCTCTGGGGGCACCTGAGTGGCTCAGTTGGTTAAGCGTCTGACCTTGGCTCAAGTCATGATCTCACAGTTCGTGAGTTCGGGCCCCTCATCAGGCTCCCTGCTGTCAGCACAGAACTGCTTCAGATCCTCTGCCCCCCCCACCCAAGTTCATGCACTTGTGCACGCTCTCTTTCTCTCTCTCCCTCTCAAAAATAAAAAAAAAATTTTTTTTTAAGGCTCTGGGCCATTTTTCTTCAAGCCTAATTCTAGAAAGACCCTCCCCAACAACTCCATCCCAAGGAAGCAAGAATTTCAGTGTTAGAATCAGAGAGTCGTCTAAAAGGCATTAGTTGTCTGGTAGCTGCCATGCATTAAGTTAGAGTGACCGGAAGACAGAGGGCAAGGATGAACTTAAAGCAAACAGAAGTCTCTTACATTAAGTCTGTGGTTCCTGGATGAGTACGGAAGTTAACCAAGTGGATGATATGATGCCTTTTCCCTAAACCAGAAATTCGTGCAAACAAAGTCTACTTCTCTACTCTCTATACCTCTGCCTAGTCAAAGGTCTAATACAAAATTCAATGGCTTTAGGTACATTTTGAGAAAGTGGCTTAATCATTACATAATGCCACTGCACTAAAAGTACTTTTTTGTCATATACTCATCGTCTGCATTTTCTCTTATTTTACACCTGAAATAATAAAGGCAAAGAGGAGGGAGGCAATCTAATTGGTTTCTATTGTAAGTATCAAAATTAAGAACAAGACACAGGTTGTCAGATTTCCAGGACAGTTTCATAATCTCAAACCTTTGTTAGAGTTCTCTATTATAATACAACTGACATTTCCCACCCACCCACAGGGAGGTCACAAACTCACTAATGCTTGGTTGTTGTCACTGAATCGGGTGAAGAGTTGATTGGTGGTATCAAATAGTGCTTTGCAGATTAGCTCAAACCATTCCCGGCGAGGCCCTCCCCAGTCCAGAGCTGAAAAGTATAATAAAAGTAAAAAGTGACTCTGGCCTACCACCTCTTACTGCTTGTGTTCCTTTATTCATCATTCAGCACTCTCTACCTTCCTTCCATTCCACTAGTGTTTCCCCATTCCAACCCACCTCAACTGTGGGCTTTTTTTTCCTACTTTCTGTAGGATTAAAGGATTCAAGATATTTTACTCACTAAGCTAATGCCCCCTAGTATAGAAACACAGGAGATCAGAGATCCCAGGAAATGGACAGTTCTCTTGTTCTACAAAGGTTACCTTCCCTTCTGGTCCAAACTCTTAAGAGTGTTTCCTCCCAGGCCCTGTGTCTGGGCTCCACAAGCTCCACCAAGCCGCCTGGCCAGTCAACACCACCTTTTCTGTTCCAACTCATGGTTTCTTTTTCCTTTAGGAAAATAAGCTTTGGTGGTGGCAAGGGCTGGGAGGGGGGATACTTTTGTTATTGGTGGAAAGCAGGTATGGAGGAGAGGAGGAGCGGGGAAGAGTAAAAGAAAGTGAATACAAGGGGCACCTGGGTGGCTCGGTCAATTAAGCATCCGAGTCTTGATTTCGGCTCAGGTCATGATCTCATGGCTTGTAGGATGGAGTCCTGCATGGGGCTGTGTGCTGACAGTGTACGGCCTGCTTGGGATTCTCTTTCTACTCCCTTCTCTCTGCCACCCTCATCTCTCTCTCTCTCTCTCTCTCTCTCTCTCTCTCTCTCTCGGGATTCTCTTTCTACTCCCTTCTCTCTGCCACCCTCTCATCTCTCTCTCCCTCTCTCTCTCTTTCAAAATAAATAAACTTAAAAAAAAAGAAAATGAATATGAAATTTTAAAACTGACCTTCTTCATCTTGGAAAACCACTTCAAAGTTCTTGCTCCAATCTGAGATGGAGAAATTCCGAGTGGCTTTCAGAGACTGAAAAGCAGGGAAGGGAAGGAAACTGTCAGAAGATGGCTGGCATCTCTTGGTGTTAAAGACAAAAACACAAGAACACTGCCACTGTCGCCTTAACCATGAGAACTGGAAGATGCAGTACTCGTATATAAGCTTTAATCATACCGTCCGACTGTTTAAAATGCAAAGATTTCCAGAAGACTTCAGATTTTAAAAAACAATCTACTTCATCTTTACACCACTGCTTTGTTGGGAAGTTGAAGCTTTTTTTTAAATGCTCACTTTATTAATGAGAAAGTTCTTTACATAAAGAAATAAAAAGGACTCAAATTAGTAAGCTGTCAGCAAGAGAACTAAGGAGTCCACTAGAAATCTCTATCCACAAGGCTATGTCCAGACAGGGAGCCATGCCACACAGAGAATGTGGCTGACAAAAGGGGTTTCCAGTCACACCGACCAGAGCCAAACATCACAAACACTTTCTGGACAGGGACCAAGCCCTCTCATTCTTGAGGAATGCAAGAATTATGCCAGTGTCTGTGCAATGGAGACAGACACACATCAGGTGTTCCCTTCCCATCAGACCAGAGTGACAACAAAAATCATTTCCTTTTAATTCAACAAGAGCTCTCCTATTCCAGGGATTCAAGAATAAGAACCTTCTTCTGTTAACAACTACTTCTACTTTCCCCACATGGAAGTTCCAGGAGATGGTTCAGGAACGAGTTCCGAACAGATTATAAAGCCAATGTGTCAATGAGTCTCTCCCCTGAATAACCCGTGTAGAACAAATCTACCCCAAACTTTCTATAACCAAACATAGAGAAGAGCAATCTTTAACAGATACGTTCAAAGAGAAGAGAGATTGGGGTTTCAACCTGCAGAATATAACCAAACACCAAAGAGGTTTCTAGTTGCAAAACCCTGACACCTGACGATGGAAATGAAACTTTACGCACCGATTCCAACAACGTGTGTCTGCTGACCTTCAGGGTGACTTTGGAATGCGGTCTTTTCATATGTACCTGCCGAAGTTCTCGCTGGAAAAAGTTCACCTTGTCCTGAAAGGTCTCAGAGCCTCCTGAGGAGCAAGAAGATCCATCCTGATTACGGCCTCATTTCAAGATACCTGTGCAGGCCATGTCACACCTTCAGGTGCCCAGGGTGGCTGCTGTCGCGGCCTTCCCCGTCAGAATCCCTGTCCAATCTTACCTATATTCTTATGGAGAGAGCGGATGAAAGTGGCTGCCAGAATGTTCCTCTCCTTACAGCTGAGCTCCACAGGCGGCTGAATGCCATCATCTACCACCAGCGTGAGGAGCTTGTGAACAGGGTCAGGGCCCAGGTATGAAAACTAACAAAGGAAACAAAACAAACCAGGTGTTAATCTTTAAAACATTCAAATCCAGCAAAAACTTTCCACATCCCTAACCTTTGGTACCAACCAACCAACAAGTGAAGCTTGTTTTCTCTACACGAGTACCTACCAGGAGTGTAGCACCATTTTTTCATCTCAGTGTTCTACAATCCAATTGTATTGTAAGTTATTAGAGTCAGAGAGACTTCCCTTTAGTGAGGATCACAGGTAACGCTACAGATCTCTTAACATAAAATATAAGAAGAGTGTACTCTTGAAACCAGTATCACACTGTATGTTAACTAGAATTTAAATAAATAAAAACAACTACCAAGATTATTATAAATAAATATGTGTGTGTGTATGTGTATACATGTGAACGTTGAAGGCAGTAAGGATATACAGATACAAATGACTACCCGATGAGGTTGGGCAAACTGGCTGGAGGAAAGCAAATTGAGCTTTAGATTCCAAAAGCTCAGAAAAGTTAAAACAAATATTTTTAATATACGAGAATGCTGATTCTAAAAGAGTTCACTTCAGCATGTTGGGAACTGCCAACACCTTCTCCATTAACTTAGTCTTGGTGCAAAAGATAACTGTTGGAAGAACTGAATTGCTACTATTTCTTGTTTCTGTAGGCACGTGTCTTTCTAGAACTTCCAAATTCTTCATGCCATGTTGTGACAATAAAACGACCCTTTATTTGGCAATGAATTCTGTGTGCACAGTAAGAACTTTGAGAAATACCAGAAGCCCTTCTAGGAGTAAAGAAAAGGCTGAAACATTCCAGAACTGAAGCCTACTCAACATGAACCAGATGTAAGTTTCAACTTACTTTTGTTCCTGGACATACTCGGAAGGTGTAAAGGCGCCAGGGAATGATTTTCAGGTAGAACTCCTTCACTGAGAATTGCTGAAGCACCAACATACAGAAAAGGAAGTGAGTGGTAAATTAAAAGGGTCTAATTGGGTATTGTAATTTAAAAAATCAGAGTCTCTTCCTCCATTCCTCATAACCCTGTCCCTTTAGGGACAAAGAGGATATTTTTTCAGTACTAAAATCAAATAAATAATACCCATTCTATTTTTAAATAGGCAAATTAAAAATATGACTCTGACAGTGCAATTTCACAGAGAGACATTTTGTAATATTATGATTCAAGTCTTTCTACCAGTTCTAAATGACTGAGATCAGGTTTTCACTTTGTGAGTAAACATTTTACTAGATACAATCAAAATCTCCTGCTCAGCTGGGTGCTGAATTTCCTCGATGGACAGGGGACACCTGTGGCCCCTACCCACTGCTTTGTCTCTATTAGAATGGGACCAAGGATTTGCCATGGGAGGCCAGGTCGGGGACGGGAGGGTGAAGGTGGCTGCGTGATTGCAAACAAAAAAGTTCATCAAAATAGGTGAGAATAAAGAAGGCTCTCTTTATACCATTATAAAAAAGAAAAAGACAAAGCCAATCACTTTTAGTCTAAAAAAACTGTTATCTAAATGTGTAATAGATCTGGCGCTTTGATTTTTAAAAAACTCTTCATTAAGAATTTCAAACACATGCTAAAAAAGAGGAAATAGTATGATGAACCCATCATCAGCTTTAACAATTACCACCTCATGGTCAACCTTGCCTCATCTGTACCTCGCCCTGGCCCTCATTCCCACTCCCCTAGTTCCAAGTAGGGCTAGCTTTTAATGATACTAAGCAAGGTCTGAAGTAGAACAGAACTGGAACTCAGTTTTGGTTATGAGATTAAAGGATTATAATGTTTCAAGAGCTGATGTTTCTGAGGTCTGAATGAATAAGCAAAATACAAATACTAAAAAGAAAATTCCTAACACAAAGTGCCTCTTAGCTCAGGGGCCTTGGGAAGTTCACCTCTTGCCTCTGCCAAAATTTCTCTGTTCCAATTCTGTAGCCTGAGAGTGACAGGCATTTATTGTGGTTTCATGAATCCAAGAATGAAAGATCAAATTGTTTTGGAACAGGAGAAGGGGCCAACAGTAATTTTTATACTAGCAAAAAATTTTTAATGGTCAAAAGTAGCTTTCTTTAAAACTCTGACAGCCATTCCTTGAAATACCTTCCCAGAAGCAATCAAAGGGCAGAACGCCTCAGGCGCTCTAAAGCACCAAGGTACACAGACTCTACAGACAAGAGTCTTATACTCCAGTCCAGTCCAAACATGTGCAACAAAATGAGGGGCACAATCTTCTGCTCAAGCTTAAGTAGCTTCTCTTGGTATCCCAGGAAACCTCCAAGTCAAAGACCCTGCCCTGATTCTCACACTAATGCTTTGTGGTTTTATTACTTATTGCCAGATATATGCAGGGTTAGGCAGGGGATTTTGAGACAAGAGTGAGGTCCAACCTTTGGTGACACATAGCAGTACACCTTCTTTGGTTTCTTCACCTTCTCAGGGGTCTGGCACTCAGAAGGTGAGTCTTCATCTTCCTCCTCCACAGCTGTGGAAGGCCGGCGCTGGGAGGAGCTCGTGTGCATGGGGGGGAGGTGCCAGGGTGTGCTGGTACAGTTGGTGGCATTATAAAGATAAGCCTCAAAGTAAATGCTCACTCCTGAGGTGGACACGTTGCGTTCGACAATATTCTTCTCATTCTCTGAAGCATTAACAATGAACAACGTTTTAGAGTAGGAGACAGGAGGGAAAAGGAAAGACCTATTGCTAGACCTCTAGTCCAGAGGACTCTAAGCCACGTTTGGCTCAGATGGCAAATATTTGGGAGATTGGTCAGAAGAACTCAGACACACAAAGAGCAAGTGGCCTGGGAACACGACTAAATCAGAGCTTTTCTTTCAACTCACCACTGAGGACAATGATGTCAAATTCACCATTATTGATTGGCTGATTTTGGTAGGAAATGCAGGCGTGGAAGCAGCCCCGGGAATGCAGGGTGAGTCGCAAGAACACCTGGCAGGTCTGTCTGTTGGATGTCACGGACTTCTCAAATGAGACACCAGAGCTCTCCTCCTCTTGAGGCCCAAGCTACAGGAGGAGAGCAGAGCATCAGCGAACACGGAAAATTCGCCCTGCTGCATGGCAGTTTATTCTCTACAAAGAACTTACCTATCCACGAGCGAATCTAAGTGTCACAATTACTCATGGGACAGGGCATTATCAGATGAAGGAAGGACAGCACAGAAGTCAGGTTGGAGACGAGAGGAAGTGAATCAGAAAGGGTGAGAATGACAGAATAGGAGTCACAGAGAAGGGAAGCGCTTACCTCATGAATGGACAAACTGTAATTGTGCTCATCTCTCAAGGAAGCAGAATTGTTGGTAGGGTTGTCATACTCATCTCGGGGCACAATCTGAAGGGTGTGTGGCTGTCCACAGGTCAATACAAGAGTAGAAAAATGGCACACTATTTTGGTCTTGGAAGGAACCACCATTCCTGAAACAGACAATGGACTCTAATCCTTAGAGGGCAGCTTTTCAGAGCACAAAGATCTCTTCAATCAGTAAGTCCCAGAGAGCTGGGTCTTGCCCAATTTTTAGGGATAAAACCATTCTTAAGAATAAACCACCATGAAGAGGATGAGAAAAAGAAAGAAAAAGAGTAATTCAAATGAACTGGGTGACTCATTTTCACAAGCCTCTGACCACTGTTGCACTAAACAAAATGAGAAAAGGACTCATAGGAAAGAGAACTGAAAGTCACATAGTGCCTACAGTCTCACTGAGAACCTACAAGTGAGGCAGGCCTCAGAAACTAGTGCTAAATAACCGCAAAACAAAGAAATAAAAAACTCAGAAATACTTAGGTGGAAATTTAGGAACACATGTATAAGACTTGTATGTTGAGGGGCGCCTAGGTGGCTCAGTAGGTTAAGTGTCCGACTTTAGCTTAGGTCAGGATCTCATGGTTCATAGGTTCAAGCCCTGCATCGGGCTCTGTGCTGACCGCTGAGAGCCTGGAGGAGCCTGCTTCAGATTCTGTCTCCATCTCTCTGCCCCTCCCCCACTCATGCACGTGCATGTACTTTCTCTCTCTCTCTCAAAAGTAAAAGCAAACACATAAAAATTAAATAAATAAATAAATGAAACACGTACGAGACAGAAACCTGGCCAAAATGATGAAACAGAAGAATTCTCCACAAAAGGAATTCCAAGAAGAAATGACAAGCCAGAGAATTGCTCAAAATAGATATAAACTATAAATCTGAACAAGAATTTAGAATAACAGTCATAAGACCAAGAGCTGGTCTTGAAAAAAAAAACAAAAAAGAGGAAAATACACTGCAATCCAGGCCTATCTCAAGAAGCAAGAATGATCTCAATATATAACCTAACCTCACACCTAAAGGAACCAGAAAGGCAGCAGCAAAGAAAGCCCAAAGCCAGCACAAGAAGAGAAATAATAAAGATTAGAGCTGACATAAACAATACAGAATCCAAAAAAACCAATAGAATAGATCAATGAATCTAAGAGCTGGTTACTTGAAAGAATAAACAAAATTGATAAATCTGTAGCCAGACTTGTCAAAAAGAGAGAGGACCCAAATTGATAAAATCACAAATGAAAGAGGAGAGATCACAACCAACACCACAAAAATTCAAACAATTATTAGAGAATACTATGAAAAAGTATATGCCAACAAACTAGACAATCTGGAAGAAATGGACAAATTCCTAGACATCCACATACTACCAAAACTCAAAAGAAAAGAAACAGAAAATTTGAACAGATCCATAGCCACCAAAGAAATGGAATCAATTATCAAAAATCTCCCAACATATGAGTCCTGGACCAGATGGCTTCCCAGTGCAGTTCTACCAAACACTGAAAGCAGAGATAATACCTATTGTTCTCAAGCTGTTCCAAAATGCAGAAATGGAAGGAAAGCTTCCAGACTCTTTCTAGGAAGCCATTACCTTGATTCCCAAACCAGACAAGACCCCAATAAAAAGGAAAATTACAGGCCAAAGCTCTGATGACAATGGATGCAGAAATTGTCAACAAGATACTAGCAAATCGAATTCAACAGTATATTAAAAGGATTATTTGCCATGATCAAGTGGGATTCATTCTTGGGCTGCTGGGCTGGCTCAATATTCGCAATCAGTCATCGTGATACATCACATTAATAGAAGAAAGGATAAGAACCATATGGTCCTGTCAGGAGATGCAGAAAAAACATTTGACAAAATATAGCATCCTTCTTAATAAAAACTCTCCAGAAAGTCAGGATACAAGGAACAAACCTTAACATCATAAAAGCCATATATGAAAGGCCCACAGTCCACTGTTGTTTAACAGTGTTGGAAGTCCTAGTCTCAGTAACCAGACAACAAAACAAAATAAAAGGCATCCAAACTGGCAAAGAAGTCAAGCTTTCACTTTTTGCAGATGACATGAAAAACCTGAAAGACTTCACAAAAAACCTGCTAGAACTGATACATGAATTCACAAAGTCTCAGGATATAAAAACAATGTACAGAAATCAGTTGCATTTCTATATACCAATAATGGAACAACAAGAAGAACAATTAAGGAATCAATCTCATTTGCAATTGCACCAAGAATCATAAAACACTTAAGAATAAACCTAACCAAAGAGGTAAAAAAATGTGTACACTGAAAACTATAGAAAGGTTATGAGATAAACTAAAGATGACACAAAGAAATAGAAAAACATCCCACACTCATGGGTTGGAAGAACAAATATTGTTAAAAGGTTGATACTACCAAAGCAATCTACACATTCAACACAATCCCCATCAAAATAGCACCAGCATTCTTCACAGAGCTAGAACAACAGGTGTCCCGCTAAGGAGGCAACATGAAGGATCCTTGAGGTAATGGAAATGTTCTGTATCTTGACTGTATCAGTATCAGTAACTTGGCTGTGATATTGTACTTTAGTTTTGTAAGATGCTACTACCACTTGGGGAACATGGGTCAAAGATACACCAGATCCCTCGGTATTATTTCTTACAACTGCAGGAGAATCTACAATTATCTCAAAACAGAGTTTCATTTTAATTTAAAAAATAAAGGGACTGATACATAGTGTAAGGATTTGAACTGTTCACTGGTGGCAAGGGGATGGGGTGATGATAATGCACGTGGAAAGGAGTCTGTGAGTCACTGAAGTAAAGGGGGAAATATACAGGGAGGAAGATGGCTTGGGGGCCACCTTGTCCACAGCCTTCCTCCTTTACAAGAGAAAGAAAACTGAGGACCAGTCAAGCAAAAATACGCAAATCTTAAGGCCCCACTTGTTATAGTTTGACTCCAAAAGGTTCCCAAAGTCCTCTTATTTCTGTGGATACCACCTTGGCCAGTACTTAATGATACCCTCAAAAGGAAGCCAAGGCAGGGCACAAAGAGCAGACAGGATCGTAACACACTAAACACATTTGTTGCAGATTCAGAACTCAGAGATTACACCTTCAGGCTTCAAAGTTGGTGAGCATCTATTATTGGCATAAAGGATATGGGTGGGGAAAAAGTAGAGACAGAGGTCTCGATTCTTAAGATACCAGCAGCTCGGGCAGACACTTTGCCATGAGAACTAAAACACATACTGGTAGCAAGGGTGGAATTAGGTTGAGGTGCTTTCACTTGAAAAGATTTCAAAAATCAGAAGAATTTACCTTTTGTCTATTCTGGCACCCTTACCTCTTAACAACTTACTAGGCTGATGACCCAGCAATTGTACTCTTAGAGAAATAAAACCATACGTCCACACAAAAACTGGTACATAAAGGTTCACAGAATTATACACAACTGCCAAAAGTGAAAACAACCCATATGTCCATCAGCTGGTGAAGTATACAGAAAATGTAGTGCATCTATACAATAGAGCGTCATTTAGCAACAAGAAGAAATAAAGTACTGATTCATGCTATAGCATGGATAAACCTTAAAAACATGCCAAGAGAGAGACAGTCACAAACGGCCACATATTTTATGATTACACTTGTATAAAATGTCTGGAGTAGGCGAATCTACAGAATAAATAAATGGTTACTTAGGGATGGGGGGTTGGGGGAAATGGGGAGTGACCGTTAACAGGTACAGGATTTCTTTTTTGGGTGATAAAAATGCTCTAACACTGCATGCAATGATGGTTATGCAATTCCAAATTGTTAAAACCATTTAGCTGTATATTTTAACTGGATGGATTATGTGGCATAATCCATGTGGATAGAAAAGTGTTTTTTTGAGAAAGACAGAAAGCAGAAAGAAAATCAAAGGAAGGGATGGAGAAAGAAAGGGCAAAAAAGAAAATAAAGAACATACCAGGCTGAAAAATCTTGTAGTAGGGACTGTAGGCCACGTTTAGTCCACCGAGCTTTACGGAGATTTCGTAACGCCCAGCCCTGCGCACAGTAAAGGCCACCTTGACCACGTTGGAACTGGGTTCCTGGAGCACTTCCTGGGTCACTGGGATCTCCACTGCCAGCTCAACGTGAGATATGTGAACCCTCAGTCCCACAGGCCGGTGTGCGGGGAAAGGCTGCCCGTTCTTGTAGAATAACTGCAGTGGGGACAGAAAGGTCACTCATCAGTGACCAGGAAGAGGGCACTGTTTCCCACCTGACTCAAGGCGGGAGCCCGGGAGGAGGTAGCTGGCAAATCCCAGCACCCACTCATTGCCACTGTCCTGCTCACAGACGCAGAGAGAAGCACCACACCTCAAAGAAAACCATTAAGCCAGGAACAAACTCTTAACTTGTTCAGAAGGCAGGGATAAAATAATACATTTCATTCAACTGTACATTTCTGAACCACAAATGCTGCCTCCTCAGTATAAGCAGCCCTTTTTGTTATATTGTCAGTGCCAAACCGAATGTAAAGGTAAGTCAGCGGACACCACTGGCACTGAGTGCACTGAAGCACCAGGCAGGGCTGGGAGGGTGCAGGCTAGCGAGCCAAGCAGAGGGCTGCGGTGAAGAAGTCATCACAGAGGGCGGCAAACTTTTCTGTGAAGGCCAGACAGTAAATATTTTGGCTTTGTGGGTCATACACAGCTACTCAACTCAACTGTGGTTAACTACTCAAGTGTAAAAGCAGCCGCACGCAATACAGGAAGATGGATAGGTGCGGCTGTGTTCTAATAAAACTGCATTTACAGACACAGGCGGTAGGCCTGATTTGGCCCTCAGGCCATAGTTTGCCAACCCCCAATCTAGAACACTTATTCCTTCGGTAGTATTTTGCTTATTTTGAAAAAGGAACATTAAGTTTTATATATCTTCAAAGCTAAACACCTACAAAACCAAATGATAGAGAAATCTATGACCCTTCAGATATTAACAATTCTCGAGTCCCTGAGAGGAGCTGAAAAACAAGGAAAAAATGTTAACATCCCAGGCCAGTACCACCAACAGACTGAACTCAGCTCTGGAAAGCAAGTGATTCAGAAAACCCAACGGGTATGGAGACAGAAACATTCCCTTACATGCACTCGGAAGGCCATGCTGTGGCCCACCTCATAGGGGTCCTTCCAATCCCAGGAGACTTTGCAAGACCGGGGATCCAGGTAATTTCCCCGCACGTAGTCATAAATAGTCCGGTCCCCTCTGCGCTCACGGTCCTCATTCTGGAGGAAGCTGACTACACGTGCGGCAAGCTCAAAGAGGAACTTAATTGTGAAGAAGAACGCAACCACAGACACTGTGATTCCACCTATGCAAAAGAGAGAACACACACACCACCTGCCGGTTACAGCTTCGCATTGTAAAAAAGGTCAGCTATCTTTCCAAAAGTGAAACAAGTCAGGATGAGATACAAGACTTCCAAAGAAACACTGGACTGGGTCACTACCTCTGTGGGTGAAGAGAGGAACTTCTACACAGGGGTCAGAAATTACAGGCCAAAGCCCATCCACTGCTTGTTTTGGTAAATAAAGTTCTATAACAACACAGCGCCACCTACTCACTTAAATATTGCCTAGGGCTGTTCTTGCCCGGCAGAATTCAGTAGTGGTACAGAGCCTGGATGACCTGGGAAGCTGAAATATTTATTCTTTGGCACTTTATAGAAGAAGTGCCAACCCTGTTCTATACCATGGGCAACCTAAAATGCCCACCCCCTCTGTTCCTGCCTGTGCCAGGCCTCACAGAAGCAGTAAAATGAATGAATTCTATTCCCTCCTCTTTTGTCCACTTAGCAAAAGCCCTCCCCAGTCCTCATCTCAGTTAAGGGTTCCCTCTTTTGAGCCCCCTCAAACTCCTGCATATTCACCTATTATAGCTTTTCTCTCTTTGACCATCTTCCCCTTCATGTTATGAACTTCTCGAAGGCAATTTTTGCCTTATCTGAACTTGACTCGGCCGGAAACAGTATGTGGCACAGACCAGAAATTACTCAATAAATATTTCCCAAATGAATGAATTCCACTGCCAACTCTGAGAAGGTACATTCTGGCGTGAACAGAAATATTTATAAGTCTATTTTCAAGGGTTTGAAAAGGGGTAGGCAGGGAGGCCAAAACGATGTAAGCAGCCGTAACAAAAATAATAAAGAGCTCTTTCCACAACATACCAATAACGTAAAACATCAGGTCCCTTCAGTGCCGACAGACAGCCGAGGATCACAGCTGCAGCTGCAAAAGAAAACTCATTTAGCGTTTTCTCCGATTCTTCCTTACAGCCAGCTCAGAGAGAGACAAAGAACACAGGGCTTGAGTCAACTGCCTCCGGCCTTCCTATCCTTGTCCTTTCTCTCTAGTTTGACAGGTGCCCTGTGACAAGTTTCAGCGAAACGGTGATACATCACTCCTCCTCCTAAAAACTTCCAATCTACGACCACCCTAGAATACCACAAACAGCCACTTGCTTTATTGCTAATTACAAAATGCAATAACATAGCTTTCATCTTCTTAGACCCAGGGCCCCAAGACAGTTTCCCTCCCCCATGCAAAGCAGTGCTAATTAATACAAGCAAAGAGGATAATGGAGTCACTTTCCCCTTCTATTTGCCTTCTGGAAGTAATTCATCTAAGTAGAGATAGTTATATCAAATGTGGATTTTTAAAAGCAAGTATTATTATCACCATGTTGGCATAATATAATTAAAGTGAACCACAGGTCATCCCAATAATAAGCAGTGGGCATGTAAGAGAAATTGCTTTTGCTGTTACCAATCAGATAGGTCCCGTGGAAGATGAGCTCAGCAGAAAGGCCAAGGACAGGAACAAAAGGAGGAGATTGTATTTACCCTAAGTGATGCCTGTCAAGGTCAAACAATTCAAACAGGGCCAGAGTTCAAGGGGAAAGTTTCACTGTTATTAAACTTGTCTTCAGAATAAGTCTTCAATCTTCATTACTCATTTGAACCGCCCAAGGTAGTGTTAAGAAAAAATGCAATGTACACTGACATTGGTACCTGCCAGTGAGTTTTGACCTTAGTATAGCCTGTAAAAGCTCCCCATTCTATCAAAAATGCAGTGAATTCATTCTTTTCAAGTCAATGTATATAAGGTTATCAATGTTATCTCAACTCAGCGCCTTTTATCTGCACTAGAATATTACTTAGAGACAATACAGCTGAAAATTTCTAGGCTCAGATTTGGGAGGGACCAAAACAAGTTTTGTTTTTGTTGTTGTTGTTTATAAATAGGGTATGCGTTTTTATCTAACCGTACTGGAAAAATTTAAGAGAGAAACAGAAAATGGTCATTCGTTCCTCTGATAGCAACAATATATCCAATGGAATCCACAGAGAGTAGGTAATTTGAGGAATGACCATGTCAAGTTTCATAGAAATCCCTATTTAGACTCGTGTCTAAAAATCCACCAGAAAAGAAATCCACACAGGGAACATTAGCACAGTCAACTTACATGGATTAGGTTGCTTCCCAAAGGTCTATTATAAAGAGACAATATATAGACCCAAAATTTGGGATCACAACTACTGAGCCTCCTGCCCAAACAGGTATCTCATCTCCTGAGATGCTGAACGCTGCTTTCATCTCTCAAAAAGCATCTGTCTGCAGCTTACAGGACGTGCTAGATGACTTTGTAGAACCCACACTGGCAGTTTAACTGTCTGAATTACTCCCTCAGTTGGATGTCATCCAATCTGATTCTGAATATGAAAATCTGGAGCTTAGCAAAGTTGTAGCAGTCAGCAGAAAATAAAGTGTTATGTGGCTAATGTTATAGGACTTGTGACCTCAAGTCTCTACTCCTTAGAGGAACAAGAGTAAGGCCAAATTTACAGTGCATTGCAGGAGGGCTGGGAAATTCCTATGTACTATCTCTGACAATACGACAACCTTGACTGTGAGAAGCAGTGGACAAGCAGGAAGTCAGAGGCCTGCGGACCAGTTCCAAGGCTGCCGCTGGGTGACCTGTCCAGGCTTCAGAAACCTCACTTCTGTAAAAAGAGTTGAGATTTGGGGATTTCTGTGGCACCATCCCCTTTAGTGTGGTGGGACTTCAACAGAACTCCCCACAGCCATCAGAATTCTAAAATCAAACAGTAGCACAAAGAGGACAAGACAAAGGATGAAGCATTGGACTCCAGAGCTGGCCTACCTGGGTTCATACCCACTCTGTCACTCACAGTGTGACCATGGACAAGTTTTTTCATCTCTCTGTGGAGAGCCAGTTTCCTTATCTTCAAATAGGGTATATCTATGTGTACCTCACAGTGGTGCTGTAGGATTAAATGAGTTAACACACATAAACAGCCTAGAAGAGTGCCTGGCACACGGTGAGTTGTCAGTTTCTATTATTATTAAAATTATTACTGACAGTGGCAGTGCCATCACTATCCCTTTGCGTCAGAGCCAGTAGAAAACTCCGGGAACCTCTCTACTGGCCCCCAGTTTCTTCAACAGGAAATGCATCAAAAGGTACCAAAAGGCAGATAATTCTGGCTTCTCTTATACGGTGCTTCAAATCTCTGCCTACTTGGGAGTTCTTCATACTATTCTAATTTTATGTCTGAAAATGTTTATAATGAAGAATTCAAATCCATCCTAAAATAATTCACCCAACAAATACTGGGTACCTACTTAATGTGCCAGGTGCTGCAGGAACAGTGTGGGACAGCCCGTCTCAGGCCTCATGAAGCTGGCAGTACTGCGCTGGGTCTTGTTGAGTCCTTGTCCATTTTTCCCCTTTCACTTACTTTTCAACCAAACCGTCACCACTGATCCAGAACATCTAGACCTTTTCCAAGAAGTCAATTCCACATTTATACTCCAATTCCCCTTATTATTTTAAGCCCAGATACCTATTACTATTTTTTTCCAACCACTCTCTTCTCTTCTCCTGGACACCTCCTGATGGCCAGGGAATTAGCTCTGTCGGGTCACTGCCCTATGATCTGACCTTTAGAAAACCCCCCACTTCTCTACCACGGCTCTCAAGAAATCCCCCAACAATAAATATCTACCCATCTCTCAGCTGTCACATTTTGAAGTTGCCTTCTTTTTACATTTTCCTCCTGTCTTATTCCTCTTGAATGCTCTCACAAAGCCTTCCTGTCTTTATCATGCAAATCATTTTTATTCCAGATTTCACATCCATTCTGTAAGCACTTTCTGTCCTCTTCCTGACTCCGGCAAGGCTCTCCTGCTCTGTCTCTGCTCCTATCCCCACCCACAGTACTCCCTTGGCCTCGTCTCCACAAAACCTTATTTTATCCTGTGATCTACCTGACTCGAGTCCTTTCCACCTTTACATTTATGCTCTGAAATTTCACATCTCCATGCTTTGCAAAAGTCACTTCCTCTGCCTAAACTAACCACTCTCCTCTCATGTCTCCATCCACGGGAAATCTCCTAAACTTAAAGTCTGGGGAAAGCTGTCTTCCCTCCCTGAAATCTTCCCTGAGCCTCAATTTAGAAATTCCCTTCCTCCTCTGAATTCCCACACTACTTTATTATTTATCTTTTGGCACTTACATTCTCATTCATTTTAGTCCTGTGTTTGTCTTATTTTCCATTTCAGGATGGTAAATAACATGAGGTAAAGACTAGTCCTCAGAATTCTCCACAGCATCTAATATAATGGCATATAGTAATTGCAGTAAATATAAAGTATCTGAACAGATATGATCAAATGTCTGCTCTTTCCTTTGTCCGGAATGCCTAGGGATCAGGAATTTTCTAGATGGAATGTCCATTTAGACACAGTTTTTAAAGACTTCTCGAACTGGCAGTAAATTCACTTGAGCCAGGGATTATAAATTCTTCAGACCACAAGTTACCAGTTTACTTCGGTTCTACATGTATATACCAAATACCCACAACTAGAGTCGGAAGTTCTCATGCATGGCCTGGTACCTGGTTCTATGGTTCCGTCTTCTTTATCTTGAGCTTTAACTTTTCTGTAACAGTTTCTAGAGTACCCTCCACTTCCTGCTGCTTATACTTCTTCATAAAACTATTCTGAAACTCTTCCTGAGTCTAATTCAAGCACAAAGAAGCAGTGTATTAAGCCTCTGCCATACTAATTCATGCAATTTGGCTGCACGAGTATTTTTTTCAAGCTCATTTCTTTAGTGTTCTTGCTCTTATACAATTCAGCAGAGGGGGACACTCTAACTAGAAGAATAAGAGTAGGAGCAGTAAGATAATACCCCCTACCCTTATTGAGCCCCTTACAATAGGGCAAAAAAACTGCACTAAGTGCTTCTGTGAGCTAGCCTAACACAGCCTGGTAAAATAAACACTATTATTCTCATTTTACAGATTAAAAAAAAAAAAGACAACAAAAAAGCTGGGCTTGGAAGGGACCTGCTGAATATCTCCCAGCTGGTTAAGTGACAGAGCTGAGACTCAAGCCCAGGCCTAACTCTGAAACACAGTGTTCTAAACCTCATACAGCACTAAATCATGAAAAAGAAAGGAGTCATGGGGACAGTGAGGCATTCGGGAAGAGGGAAGATTAAAGAAAAAAGGTAAAAGACAGAATGAAAAACATGACTTAATCTTCCTGTAAGGAATCCCACCACCAGGTTAAAATTAGAAAAATAAATCTTTTAAAATCTTTTGAAATAAAAATAAGGCATGACAAATGAAAATGGAATGCAGTTCCAATTATCTAGCGCAGAAATACCACTTGCTTACTAAAAGATCCCGGGCATGTTGCTTAATACTACAGTACTTTGGCTCACAATGCCGACAAAAGGCAGGGGAGGGGAAATACTTGAAAATGCCTGTCTCAAAGGAATGTCAGAGAGTCGACTAACAGACATATTCTAAAACTCTTTGCTTTTTTTGGGAGGCAAAAGATTTGTATTTACAACAGCAAATAAATTTTAGCCTGGACATTGAAGATCAGTTGTGAAAGTCATTTCCCAGAAACAGAGAACTGATTTCTTCATTCTCAAAGATGCTCTACGGCAGGGGACTGATTCTAACTGTAACCGTGCACTTCAGCAGCCATCTGTTGCTGACAAGGCTTAGGCACCGGTCCCTGGGTCCATTTTCTGCATCCCAGTAACAAGTGAATGTTAATGAGTCTATGGTCTTACCTTTAAACGAGGGCCCATGTTCTGAGAACCCAGTGGAGCACTCCTATTCACCAAAGCAGGCAACTTCTGGCACCATTCACCTTGTCCTCCAACTTCCACAGGAAAGAAAACTGCTGCAAGGTCAATGGAAAGCGTCTGTCCATCAGACACTCACGGTGGATATGTCACAGAAGCAGAGGGCCAATATTTCTGTATGAACTGGATGAATTCCAGGGAGAAATATAGCCCCAACAACTGTTATCCCGGACTTCTCTCTAGGGCATGGTGCAAGCAATCGCCAAAGGATGCATCTGTTCTCTTGTCCCAGGATCCTACCTAACAGAGAAGAAAGGGTCAGTCAGTAGAAGAGATTTTTATTTCTGAATGAGAATCCCCAGAAAACAACGAAGAGGAGATAGAAGAGGCAGTAGAAACTCTGGGGGCACTAAAAATAAGCAAGGCCTGGTGAACTTGGACCAAGCTTTCCCAATTAAAACTCCACAAAAAAGGCAATGGCAACCTCACTGCCTGAGCGGTGTCACTCCCCAGAAGGAAGCCCCAGCACTTCAGCTGATTGAAATCCTTCATGAGGGGCAACTAGGGACAGCTTTAAAGAGCGAGCCTCACACTACCCCGTGCCTAGCTACAGTTTAATAGGGCTGCAGCGCAGGGGCTGAGAAGCAGGTGAAGAGAGATGAGAGCTGGGACAAGTGGGGCCACGCTGCAGAGGGCCTCATATGCCGTGTGAGGAATCAAGGCTAATGTTCCCTCGGAAAGCGGAGACCACCAAAAAGCTTTACAACCTAATCTATCTGCCTATGCAGTCTGCTGCCTTCGTGCCCGTGTACACATTTCCAAGACATAACTGAACAGTGCTGATTTTATTTTTTTTAATAGTGTAATTTATTTTTCTGAGGGGGGGGAAATGTCTGTGAACTTTCAAGATAAAGTCACTAAGTAAAGTCTAGTAAAGTCAGTGTGTAACTCAAAGATATTCATGAACTAAATGTAGCAGAAAAGGGGGTTATGGCAGAGCATGCACAAACCACCACTACAGAACAAACGAGAAAAGGTACTGGTCACAAAACAAAAAGAGATTCTCTTTCCACCTGGTGGGAACAGTGCTCCGTGCTTCAAATATATGAACTTACAACCCCAGGGCACAAACAGAATTATCCCCCTATTTTACAGATGAGAAAACTGAGGTACTTCCTCATGATCACGCACCATAAGCAGTGACGGTAAATTAAACCCAGAAAACGTGGACCCAGAATCCATGCTTTTAATGACTCCCCTACTTGCCTCCCTTCTGTGGGAAACCAAGAAAGAAAACCCACAATGTTAGTAAGAAGAGCAGAACAGAATAAGCGAAGGCTAGCAGATCAAACAAGTTGGCAAACGTTTATAATAAAAAATAAACAAGTATTTGTATTTATTTTAAACTATGGTGATGGACTTGCCAAGTACATGAGCCAAAAGCCGGGTCAACTCACAACTGGAACCAGCTTACAGGATCCACAAACAAGAAAAGAGTTACATAAACTATAGATCAATTAGAATGCTATCTGTTAAACAATGACACCTTTTACGGAATAACAAAAAAAATTTCTCACAAATAAAATGTTAAATAAAATGCAAGCACAAAATTATTTACATAGCATGAGCACAATTTTTTAAATATTACATTACATAAACAAGACTAGAAGGAACATAAAAGTATTAGTCATCTCTTGCTGTATGGAATTATAAACAATTTTCATTTTCTACCTGTACCTTTCAGCGTTTTCCAAACTCTTACTGATGTAAGAACACAGATCAAGGGAGACTACTGAATACTGAAAATGAACCGTGGACTGAAGGGGAGGGGGACGAAGGGAGGGGGATGATGGTCATGGTGGGGGACACTTGTGGGGAGAAGCACTGGGTGTTATATGGAAACCAATTTGACAGTAAACTATAAAAAAAAATAAGAAAAAAGTTTCTACTTCGGGAGAACAAATAATATTTGGGGGGAGAACAGGCAAGTTATCCTTTTTTCAAATAAGGAGAGTATAAAAATTAGCTAAAAATAATATAATGTACTGAAATTTTATTTAAAAATTTTTCTCAATGTTTATTTATTTTTGAGAGACAGAGAGAGACAAAGGCAGACAGAGCATGAGCAGGGAAGGAGCTGAGCTGTCAGCACCAGAGCCCCACACGGGGCTTGAACCCATGAACCATGAGATCATCACCAGAGCTGAAGTTGGATGCTTAACTGACTGAGCCACCCAGGCGCCCCTGAAATCTTTTTTTAATGTTGATTTATTTTTGAGAGAGAGAGAGAAGGAATGGGAGAGGGGCAGCAAGAGAGAGACAGAGAATCCGAAACAGGATCCAGGCTCTGAGCTGTCAGCACAGAGCCCAACGTGGGGCTCGAAACCACAAACTGTGAGATCATGACCTGAGCTGACGTCAGACACTTAACTGACTGAGCCACCCAGGCGCCCCCTGAAATTTTATTTCTATTCATTATGATCTTAGTGGGTCTCCAGCCCTGTAATCAGCTATTTGGTTATTAAATAACTCGTAGTTCTTTTTTTTAAAGATTTTATTTGTAAGTAATCTCTACATCCAATGTGGGGCTTGAACTTCAACTCCAAGATCAAGAGTTGGATGCTCCACTGACTGAGCTAGCCAGGTGCCCCAAATAACTCCTAGTTCTAACATCATCTTCACTGCACCCCACCACAATCTACCACGTGTAGCCCTGACAATGCTTCAGTGTCTCTAGTAAGCCTCAAAAGTCAACTTAAGGGGCGCCTGGGTGGCTCAGTCGGTTGGGCCTCCGGCTTCGGCTCAGGTCAGATCTCACGTTCGTGGGTTCGAGCCCCGCGTCAGGCTCTGTGCTGACAGCTAGCTCAGAGCCTGGAGCCTGCTTCCGGTTCTGTGTCTCCTTCTCTCTATGACCCTCCCCCTCTCATGCTCTGTCTCTCTCTGTATCAAAAATAAATAAAACATTAAAAAAAAAAAGTCAACTTAAGCACCATTCCCCTTCCTGGTCCAATTCTCAGGCCCTTCTGAGGATTCCTTCCCCCCATGCCAGGCAGAACCAATCATTTGCTCCTCTGTGACACGCCTATGCTGAAGCTATCCCGATTATAGCATGTTTTAGTCTGAATTAGAGTGGTTTATACAACAGTCTCTCCTAATGACTTCTGGGATCTCGGAGGACAATGACTGGGTCTTAACCCATCTTTGTTTCCCAGTAGCTAGTAAGCTGTTCAGTTTATCTCTTATCTTTGATAAGTTCTTCCAAGTGATTCCTACACATATTAATGTCTGAGAAGCTTGATCTAGGCTCCAGGGCAGTCCCTCTGAGAAGCGACCCGATATTCTATATTTTTAACAGGAAAGGTTGATGCTGCTAGTCTGTAGATCATGCTTTCAGGAGCAAGGGTCTAGAGCAGGAATTGGCAAACTACAGCCTGCAGGCCAAATCCAGATGGTCGCCTGCTTTTTTTTTTTTTTTAAAGAAGGAACACAGTCAAGTTCATTCGTTTATATATGGTCTAAGATTGCTTTTGTGCTACAAGAGCAAAGCTGAGTAGCAGCAGAGGCATATGGTTTACAAAGCTTTCCTAGCTGACCCTTTACAAAAAAAAGTTTACCACCCTCCAGCATAGATGTCTTAGTCTTATAGCTACATAACTGCTTTGTATAAATAAACTCATTTTTATAAATGAAAAAAAGCATAAGATCATTTTCTTCCAACCCAGTTCTACTGTCTCCTCTTAGGAAAAGAGCTAGAAAACTTGCAATATTATGCAAATATTTCTCCTGGTGAATTTCAACTGTTATTTAAAAGTTTTATGGGGGTACCTGGGTAGCTCAGTTGGTTGAGCATCCAACCTTGTTTCAGGTCATGATCTCAAGGTTCACAAGTTCGAGCCCCATAACAAGCTCTATGCTGACAGGTCAGGGTCCGGAGTCTGCTTCAGACTCTGGTTTCCCCTCTCTCTGCCCATTCTCCACTTGCACTCTCTCTCAAAAATAAACATTAAAAAAAAAAAAAAGTTTTATGCCTCCCATATCCTAAGTGAGTGCTAAGTAGGAATTTTATACAATCATTTCCCAAAGTACATGTTTCCTACAATTATACTTCCATTTCATCAAGGCTATAATTTCCTAAAACCAGTACCTCAGGGACCAACACTATATCCAGGTATCTAAAATTATTACAATACATATTACTGACTCAATGTCTACTTTTAAACTATTACTTAAAAACCCGTGAAAAGCTGACATAAAAGTCCACTTTGGAATTCTGGTGAATAAAAAAAAACTCCAGCAAAAGAGGAGTTCCGAATATCGCCCACTGAGTCCCACAAAGAAAAACAAAGATGTTGGCTTTGAAGGATGCAGTCTTCAATATTCTCTATACAGAAGCACCAGCCACAGTTCAGGCAAATCAAATTAAAAAAAACAAATCAATTAGCAAAAGACCCACAGTTTAGAGTGATCTAAGGAGGTTCTAAGAAATAAAGTGCACCATCAGACATGTTAGATTATTAGTTTACATTTTCCTTTGCTTAATTTCACCGTTGGTTTATTCTCCCCCAAACCCCACCATAAATGATTGCCCTCCCTCATCAAGTTTATTCTCTTGAGATATTTATACAGTTGCGTATTCCTGCTATCTTGGTTCAGCCAAGTTATACGGTTTCCATTTATATTCGTTCCTCATCAGTCAGCCCCTCCAGTCTCTTAATCATTCCTGTGGGTCTTCTGTGAACTCTGTCCAGCTGGTTCCCAGCGATCTGGTAATGAGGTGCCTTCAATTGACTGCAGCCTTCCAGGAACGGCATCGTTAGAACAAGATGAGCTCACCCTCCTCGGTGCCATGACATAATACTCCTGAGAAGACAATCCCCCATATCACAGCAAGCTAGAATACCGCCATATTAGACTATAACCCCATTCCATGCTCCTCCGATTTGGGCATTGGGGCACACCAATGTGTTGGAAGCCAGGGGACAAATGACACACATTCCTGCAGCAATTATTCACCAGAGAGTGACGTGGGTGGGAAAAGGTATTTTCATGTTAAAACATTCATGGGTTAATAAAATAGAATGCACAATTTGCATGAGTTTCTAAAGATAAAATGTGAGTGTGTTTAAGATATTCAGAGATTTGATGCCTGACATAGAAAGGCTACTTGGGGCTCTGCACCCAGCCCCCAAGGGGTTACATGCCCACTATCCTCTACCACCAGAAGTACTTGAGCTTAAAAGTTTGAAAAGCACTATAATCCCCATTCAATTTATGGTCTATTACCCCATTACCATTCATCCCATATACTCACATTTTAAATAAAATTATTTTTTCTGCTATGTCCCCCATCATTAGATATCTATATTTTCCCTTTGCCTAACATAATTGTAATTCATTGATGGTAATTCACTAACATCTTTGTGTTCTTCTGTAAGGTTCATTTTTCATTCATTTCATAGTTCTTGAGCATTTGCTATCCGCCAGACTGCGTGCTAAAAACTAAAGTAACAAGGATAATTAAGACAGGGTATTTTCTTAACTTGGATGAACTTAGTCCAAAGTAGGAGATGGACAATAAGGAGGCAAGTGCCACAAAAAGGAATAAACAATATGTGGGGGTGAAGGAAGGAGAAAGGTAACTTTGCCTGAGAGAGTGGGGAAGTGTTCACAGAAGAGACGAGAGAGTTATGAAGACTGAGCAAACATTCACAGGACAGGGGGCCAAAAACAAAAAGGACTAGTACCCTAGGTGGAAAAAACAGCATAAGCAAAAGTTCTGAGTCAAGAAAGGGGATGACAAAGGTCAGCATGAAGAAAATGAAGTGTTTCAAAAGCCCACCTGGGTCCAAACTAGGGTGACTCATTCTCAGTACAGCACATTGTAAGGCTCAAGAGGATGAATCTTCCTACTGAGTAATCCCGGACTAGCTACTTCTCTTTAGTGGCCTCAGATATGAAATGGAAATGCACTAAGAAAAGGAAGACTGGAAACTAGTCCCGGGTGACTTGGCACTACAGAAGTGCCTCAGGGGATGTGGCTTTAAGTTCCAACCTGCTGCCTGGTTGCCAGGCTACAATGGTAGTTTGCACCCGCGCCATGATGGCAACCCAACCTGCAGTAAATCAGGAAGATGGCACTGCATACACCTGAGGGAATCATTGGTTTTCCAGAGAAATCCCAGTTGGATGCAACCACAGCAATGATCCAAAATACTGAGTGTTCTGGGTTTTTTTTTTCTCAAGAATGATGATAACATAGGGGCGTTTGGGCGGCTCAGTCAATGAAGCATCCAACTTTGGCTCAGGTCTTGATTTCACAGTTTGTGACTTCAAGCCCTGAACAGAGCTCTCTGTTGTAAGCATGGAACCTGCTTTGGTTCCCCCCCTTCCCTACTCATGATCTCTCAAAAACAAATAAACTTAAACTCAGAAACTGGAGCCTGCTTCAGATTCTGTCTCCCTCTCTCTGTGCCCCTTCTCTGCTCCTGCTCTGTCTCTCTCTCTTAAAAATAAACATTAAAAAAAATTTTTTTAAGAGAATGATGATAACACAAATCTACCTTTACTGACAACTTACTGCTACTGTTTGAGGTGTTTCATGTATTATCTCACTGAATTCACATCAACCATATAAAGTACCTATGTTGTGATCCATATTTTACGGATTAGGAAACAGAAGCACAGAGAGGTAAAATAGCTTGCCTATTGTTACCTAGATAACAAAGGAAGGAGTCAGGCAATGTGATTCCAGAGTCTGATGTGTCAAGAACCCCAAGAAAGGAAAAAAAAGATTCTTGGAATAGGAAGAATGAGAGCTCAAGAAATACTTAACCTGGAAATTTATAGAACTATGACTTCATTTTGGACTTTAAGCAACCACAGCCAAAGAAGCCAAGAGGTGTTTTCAAGTAAGGGAGAAAGAGGATTACACATTTTAAAAGAAGTAACGCTGGAGGTGACACAAGAGACTCTGAATAGGAGAACAAACCACTGGCTGGGAGACAAGAAGATGCTAGTCCAAAGGAGCAGCAAGGCACTGGCCATGATGCGGAGGGGGAGAGGCTAGCGTATGCACTGTTTCCCAGTTAGAAGCAACAGGATTAGTGACCTATGATGTCAAAAAGATAAAGGAGAGCAAGAAGCCAAGGACAAATCGGGATCTTCTACACTTAGGACCCTGGATGAAAGGTGGTGGTGAATTAAGGACACAGAGCCAATACAGAGGGAAAGATAAGGAGTACAGACCTGAACATGTCAAGTTGGAAGTGTCTATAATATATCCAGGTGAATACACCCACAAGACAAATGGAAATAAGCACCTGAAGTCATGGAGATACCAGTACCCTGAGGGCAGTTAAAAGACACTGGAAATAGGAGCACCTGAGTGGCTCAGTGGGTTGAGCATCCAACTTTGGCTCAGGTCATGATCTCACAGGTCATGGGTTCAAGTCCCGAGTCAGCCCAAAGCCTGGAGCCTGTTTCCTGTGTGTCCCTTTCTCTCTGCCCCTCCCCTGCTCATGATCTGTCTCTCTCTCTCACAAAAAATAAATAAATGTTAAAAAAAAAAAAGACACAGGAAATAAAAAAGACTGCCATGGAAAGCAAGCAGACCAAGAAAAAGAACTTTGAGGAGATCAACCTTAAACGTACCATCCCCCCTCCCCACAAAAAGGAGCTAGCAATGCATGAAAAAGAACAGAGAAAATGCAAAAAAAAAAAAAATCTGTAAAAGTGGTTTACTGGAGGCAAAAGAAAGTATTTCTAGAAACTGGTGGTCACAGTATTAGAACCAGTAAAGACTTAGGCCAGAGGGGGAATTCAAAATCAGCCCTTGGGTTTTCTTCCTTGATCATTTTGAACTCTCATTCTCTGATCAAGCAACTTCAAATAAAATGTGTATCTTATTTCCATCTATTCTCATTTATAATAAGAATCTTAGCCTAAACTTGACCCCACACTGGTAACTAGTAAGCTCTTTGCAACTCAATTCAGGGATACTGATTATTTCAAAATTATCTCAGTGCCTATAACAAATTCAGATCTGAACTAATCTGAATCCAGTCTCTAATCCCACATCAATCAATGGCAAAAAAAAAATCTTATCAAAATCAGCTTTATTGAGCTATAGCTTATATATAGTAAAAGTCGCCAACTTAAATAATCAGAGCTTTGACAATTGCATAAGGGTATGATGTAAAATGCAATCGAAATACAGAACATTTCATCATCCCAAAGTCTCCTCACAAGCCCCTTGAGCAACCACTGATGTGCTTTCTACCACCACAGTTCTGCCTTTTACAGAATGCCAAATAGTGTCCTATACAAAAGGTACTCCTTTGTGTTGTGGCATTTTTTTTACTTAGCACGTTATTTAGATCCACACATGCTATTACACGTATCAGTAGTTCATTCCTCTTTATTGTTCTGTAGCAGTCCATTACACAGGCATATTACACTTTCTTTATCCATTCACTAGGAGAAGGACATTTGGTTCTATCCAGTTTGGGGCTGTTCGGGTTAAAGCTGCTGATGAACATTCAAACATAAGTCTTGTGTGGACACGTGTTTTTACTTCTGTTGGGTAAATAGCTAAGAGAGAGATTGTTAGGTCATATGATAAATATATATTTAACTGGAAAAAAAACTACCAAGTTGTCAGGGTACCTGGGTGGTTTAGTTGGTTAAGCATCTGACTTTGGCATAGATTATGATCTCATAGTTCAGGAGTTCGAGCCTCACATCAGGCTATCTGTGGTCAGCACTGAGTCTGCTTCGGATCCTCTGTCCCTCCCGCCCCTGCCCCATCCCTGCTTGCTCGCTCGCTTGCTCTCTCTCAAAAATAAATACACATTTAAAAAGAAAAAAAAAAGAAACTGCCAAACTGTTCTCCAAAACACCGGTACTATCTTGCATTCTCACCAGCAATGTGTAAGAGCTCCCATTGCTCAAATCTGCCAACACTTGGCATTGTTGATCTTTTAAATTTTATCATTCCAAAACAATCCAACAAGAAGATATAGTAGTTGTAAATATTTATGCACCCAACTTGGAAGCACCCAAATACTTAAAGCAGTTAAGAACAAACATAAAGGAAGTAACTGATAGTAGTACAACAGTAAGGGGCTTTAACACCCCACTTACATCAATGAACAGATCATCCACACAGAAAATCAATAAGGGGGTGATGGTCATGGAGAAGGGCATTTGTGGGGAAGAGCACTGGGTGTTATATGGAAACCAACTTGACAACAAACTCTAAATAAAATTAAAAAAAAAGAAAGAAAATCAATAAGGAAAGAGTAGCTTTGACACACTGGACCAGAAGGACTTAGATATATTCAGAACATTCCATCCTAAAACAGCAGAATACACATTATTTTCAAGTGCACACGGGACATTCTTCAGAATGGATCCATAATAGGCTACAAAACAAGTCTCAACAAATTCAAAAATATCAAAGTCATACCATGCATCTTTTCTGACCACAACCCTCTGAAACTAGAAATCAACAAGAAAAAAATCTAAACACATGAAGGTTAAACAACATGCTATTAAATTTTACCCATTCTAATAGGTGTGGTCTCTCACTATGGGGTTTTGGGTTTTGTTTTTGAGACAGAGCCAGAGAGAGAGAGAAAATGAGAGCTGGGGAGGAGAATCGAGGGAGAGAGACAGATAATCTTCTTTTTTTTTTTAATGTTTTATTTATTTTTGATACAGAGAGAGACAGAGCATGAGAGGGGGAGGGTCACAGAGAGAGGGAGACACAGAATCCGAAGCAGGCTCCAGGCTCTGAGCTAGCTGTCAGCACAGAGCCCGACGCGGGGCTCGAACCCACGAATGTGAGATCTGACCTGAGCCGAAGCCGGAGGCTTAACCAACTGAGCCACCCAGGTGCCCCAAGAGAGACAGATAATGTTAAACAAGGTCCATGCTTAGCTTGGAGCCCATCCTGGGGCTAAATCCCACAACCCTGGGATCACGACCTTAGTAGAACGCTTAACCAACTGAGCCATCCAGGCGCCCCTCCCACTGTGGTTTTGATTAGCAATTCCCTAAGGACTAACAACATTGAGTATGCTTTCATGTACTTAATGGCTATGTGTGACACTTCTTTGGTATCCAAATCTTCTGCATTTCTAAAAATTAAGTTGTTTGTCTTCTTACTACTTAGTTGTTTCTAGAATTCTTTATGTATTCTGCAAACAAGTCCTTTAGTAGATATATGTTTGACAAATATTTTCTGTGGTTTGTTTTTAACATTTGTTAATGGTGTTAAAGAATAAAAGTTTTTAATTTGATGAAATCCAATGCATCAACATTCTTCTTTTAGTTTGTTTTTTGTATCCTATTTTTAAAAATAACTTTGCCTCATGCTAGAACACAGATTTTCTTCCAGAAATGTTCTCTAAAAGTTTCACAAAAGAGGGGCGCCTGGGTGGCTCAGTCGGTTAAGCATCCGGCTTCGGCTCAGGTCATGATTTCACAGTTTGTGGGTTTGAGCCCCGTGTCAGGCTCTGGGCTGACAGCTAGCTCAGAACCTGGAGCCTGCTTCAGATTGTGTGTCTCCCTCTCTCTCTGACCCTCCCCTGTTCCAGCTGTCTCTCTCCGTCTCTCAAAAATAAATAAAAAGCATTAAAAAAAAATTTTTTTTAATTTTTAACAAGAGTTCCCATGAAAAGATGCTCAGTAGCACTAAACATCATGGAAATGCAAATCAAAACCACAATGAGATGTCACCTCACACCAGTGAGAATGGCTAATATCAAAAAGACAAGAACTAATAAGTGTTGGTGAGGATGTGGAGAAAAGGGAATCCTGTGCACTACTGGTAGGAACGCACAGTGGTGCAGCTACCATAAGGAACAGTCCGGAGGCTCTTCAAAAAATTAAAAATCAAACCACTGTATGACCCAGAAGCTTCACTTGTGGGTATTTACCTGAAGAAGAGGAAAACTAATGTGAAAAAATATATGCACCCCTGTGTTTACTGCAGCCAAGACAGGGAAGCAACCCAAGTGTCTGTCCATAGATAAGTGAATAAGGAAGAAGTCATATGAGATGTATATATATATGTATATATATATGCATGCTTATTTATTTAAGATGAAATATTACTCAGCCATGAAAAAGAATGAAATCTTGCCATTTACAGCAACATGGATGAACCTAGAGGGCATTATGCTAAGTGAAGTAAGTCAGACACAAAAAGACAAATACTGTTTGATCTCACTTATATGTACAATCTGCAAAACAAAATAAACAAACAAAATTAGACTCATAAATCCAGAGAACAAACTGACGGCTACCAGAGGAAAGGGGTGTGAGGGGATGGGTGACGCAGGTGAAGAAGAATAAGAGGTACAGACTTTTTATATTTTTTACAAAATAAGTAAGTCACAAGGATGAAAAATACAGCATAGGGAATATCAATAATATTATAATAACTTTGTATGGTGACAAATAGTAACTATACTTATCATAGTAGGCATCACATAATGTATATAATTGTCTGGGACACCTGGGTGGCTCAGCCAGTTAAGCATCCAACTCTTGGCTTCACCTCAGGTCATGGTCTCATGGTTTGAGATCCAGCCCCTCACTGGGGTCCTCACAGACAACATGGAGCCTGCTTGGGATTCTTTCTCCGCCTTTCTCTGCCTCTCCCCTGCAAAAAAACTTTAAAAAATGTATAAAATTGTCCAATCACTATGTTGTACACCTAAAACTAATATAGTACTGTATGTCAGCTGTACTTTAATAAAAAAATTTTTAACAAGTTTTTTAAGCTCCTGCATTCCCTTCATCTAATTACTGTTTTATTATTGCTTTCTTTCAAATTCAACTTCCCATATTACTAAGAGGCATTTAAGTTACAGCCTATTGCAGAATTTGGGAAGATTTTTATCTTTTAACAGATTCCCCCTGCTCTTTAACCTAATAAATGGCATTTCTAAATGTAGCCAACGTTTTAGTCCCACAGCTCTCCTCAAACTGACGTAAACCGTCTGGACCCCTGATGCTGGATCTTAAAAACAACAACAAAATTCCAAAACCCAGAGCATGCACCTGCAGGTTAAGCCAAGGGCAATGAACTACTTGCCCTTCTGGTTTTAAAGAGAAGCTTTTATAAGCTCACTCTCACCTGAGAGGAGGCTGGAAAAAGTGATGTTATCATTCACTGGTTAAAAGAAAACTTAGGCTTCCAAAGGCTAAGCTGACAGACGTATACATTTCTTAATTCAACCTGGATTATCTCTATTGCACTATTCTCTTGAAAACAAACCAGAGTTCTTCAGACTTGAAACCAAGAGTACATATGTAAGCATAGTTTACACTCAACTGCCCCCTGGAACAGACTTTGCCATTCAAAGCACCGTTCAGAGGAAGAAGAAAAAAGGGATTCAACGCTAATATGAGTAAAACAGGGAAACAAGGGCCAATTTATCATTGATCATTTTGTAACTTCCTGGGATGTCTGGAGGAAAAAAAATAGAAAAACTGGCTCATCTATGCCCTGTCACACTCTTTCATCTACGTCAAGAAAACGGCAGCTTCAATTTACAACTCCCTCTGATTGTGATTTTTTTTTTCCTATTTACCAAACGAAATCTACTGTGCCTGATCCACAGAATTAGGACAGGCCCCTGTGTTCCCATACCATGGCAGCTTTTATGCTTAGGTGACCCTGGGCCACTGAATCTTGGCTATAATGGGAAAAATTTAAAACTAATTCTCTGAATCTGACAAGCCGTCTCCCTCAATAAGTCTAGGAAGGTGTTATTTCATTAATTGTGCATGAAGTGGCAGGCACACAGCCAGATCTACAGCCCAGTGGGATGAAACTGGAATTGTCACATATGCACTTAAAAGCTAACAAAATGTCTACTACCCCCTCTACTACCACCTATTCTGTGATTTTTTAATGAAAATAATTTATTTACATAATCAGAAAAAAAAAGATAAATCGTCAATGAGTATTTTATAGGTCTTTAAGATTCCAGGAAGAAAAACTCAACTAGCCATAGAATTGGCAAACTAAGATGGCTCAAGTTGAAAGAGAAACTCAACACTTACATAGTATTAAAACAAAACTTTTGTTGATCTAATAGTCAGTGCTACCAAACAAGGATTTATTCATTTCTTCAAATGTGTATTAAGAATCTATCATATGCCAACCTTACGTTGGACCCTGAGGATTCCAAAGTGAGTAACATGGTCCCTGACTCCTTAGAAACATAAAATTTAGTAAAGAAGATAGACAAGTAAATGACTGGTGATACTTTCATGTAGTAAAGTCTATAACGTGAGCACATGCTGTTAGTGGAGCCCTGGGAGGGCCCCTCAATCAGGATTAGCTCTTAGCTTATCAGGAAACTTCATGCCACCCTCCTGGGAGCAAAGCCAACTCTTACACTGAGTTAACAGCGCTTTGGGAATTAAAGGAGTACAAAACATTACCTATACAGTATCGTTTATTCTCATGGTCAATGACTCTCTCTCTTCCACTGGTCAGAGGGGATTACCAAACATACATGGCAGAGAAAAAGCTTACTGGAAACCTCAACCTATTTATCCAAATTGCACAGCACATGGTCTAAAAACGATATGATATCCTGGACTGGATCTTAGAATCAAAAAGAGGCTACAAGAGGAAATACTTGTAAAATAATTTAAAAAAAAAAAGGGCTGTATTCAGTTAACATGTACCAATGCTAATTACTAAGATGTGATAAATGTACCATGGTTATATAAGATGTTAATATTAGGGGAAGAGCTACATGAAAGGTTTATAGGAACTTTCTGTACTATCTTTGCAACTTCTCTGTATCTAAAATTACCCCAAAATAAAATGTGATTTTTAAAAAATTACATCTGATTCCCCATTTTATATTCTCATTCTCCCTAGGATTCTGATCATGCCCTCCCCTCCTCCCCTCAATTCCCTATCCCAATCCAAGTAATGCTTGGTTAAAACACTTTTTTCAAATCCTTCTCAGTCTTTTCCATTTATGCAGCCCCGCTGGCTTTCCTTCCTTACCAAGACTTGAAAAACTAGATCATACATACAACAGAGGGTATCCTTGGAATAGAACCTCTAAGTGGAAAAAAGAGGGGTTAAAATAACCTGGGTTACATCTCTGGATAAGAGCAAAGGGAACCTTCAGAAAATGTATGTTGTGCATTTTTAGATTACCTTTACCTGATCTCTGACCAGAAATAATTAACAGAAAATACAATGAACAGATGTTGACTACTAGCATCTCAACACTAACAGGCAAACTGCACTAGAATGATGCTGCCTCTAGAAGTTCCAAAAAACATGGTGCAAATTATTCGACTATTTGAGGCAAAAATTCATATTCAAATCACATGGCATAGTTCAATTCAGGCTAAATGACAAAACACAGGTTTACCATGACTGTCCAGTTTCTTATAACTAAATGAACACTTATCTCTACGAAACCACATTTGTAGGACAGGCTTCAGGAGTCCCACCAGGAAAACGCTGCGGGGCTATGATACCATACCAAGGCTTCACGCGTCCATGCGTGCACACGTACATAACATACAAACTGCACTAAGGCTTAACAACCTCACAAGTTTGAATACTATATGAAAGAAAATTAGTAAAGGCTAAACATTCATGAACGCTTCAAAAAAGAAACCAAAGAAAGAGAACTGAAATTCAAACCTAAGCTATTAAATGACTAAAGTCATTTAAAAAGTAAAATGATATACGAGAACCCATTAAGTATATACAATCTGATTTGTTACATGGTATGTTGCAATATTAATATGGAATGTGTACTATATATTACACAAGGGTACTCTTGTTGGACCACATCCATAAAAAGGAACAGGTAGAACAATTCCTATAAAACAGTTCAATTTACATACCTCTGTTGAACCGCCTACCATAATTTATATGTTCATAAGTCTATCTCCAACACAGGCCTGAGCTCTTGAAGAGTGCCTAGCATACGGCCTAGGGCACAACAGGCCCTTGCTAAATGCCTTCTGAATTAATGAACATGCAGCAGACCTCTGAGGTATCCTTATAAGCCAATTCAGTATCAATATCTTAGGAGCAGAAGATGCTGTATAACAGTTTAGAAGGCAGCCAAGTAAACAGAAAAATAATTAATAGCAACTGATGCTGAGGGGAAAATCTTGGTATCACGTGAGACATAAAAATAAGTGTAAAACCTGTAGCTTGAAAATGAAGAAAATATCTGCCTTATTTTTTTTCCCTTGATGGCCACAAGTGAATCTATCTTTAACTTTCTAACACTGAAATACAAGAGTTTTAAAGGAATCTTTCATTATCCACAATTTTATAAAGAAATTTGTTATTAACTTAAATTAGTAAGTTAGACCAATTAGTGAGTGGAAAGAATTCCAAGACCAATTATGTGTTCAAAACTGTGGGTTGAATGCCTTAAAAAATTCTTTCAAGATTGCAGAAAAGTACAAAACAATCCTCTTGACTGCTGAGAAGGACTAAGACCATTTCTTTTTCTCACAACTATGTAATCAAAAGCAATTACTTTCTGCTCCCACCCAACACAAAGCAACACCATCTCCCCACTCCCATCACCATCAAAACATGCTAGAGAGCATCTCAGAGCTTTAATCTTAGGCTCTACGAATCTCAAATTGTGATAAAATTACAATTCAACAAAAGCATCTTTCTAAGTAGGTTCTCATTCCCTGTGGTTTTCCTACACTAACGTAGCTCCTTCTCAAGTATTAACAAACAAGGAAACCAGAAAAGTCTCAGAATAGATATTACAAACTGCTTGTTTAAAAAAAAAATCATTACTGTTCATGGATTCCAACATTCATGGTACACATTACCACGAAAAGTGTTCTTCTGTCAGTGGCTAAATTTAAATACAAATTACTGTTAATTATATGCATTTCCCCCTCTGAACCTATCTATAACACGGTATCAATATCCAAATGTTTAAAACAAACTGATTGTTTGCTTAAAAAGGTTATTGTTTGATCACCAAGAAGTTCTAATGAATCAAGAAAGTGGTTGCTCTCAGTTCTACCCACGAATGACAGCTTGCAAACAAGCTGTCTCAAAGAGATTAGGGACTTCTGGTGACCAAAAATGGGGTAAAGCAGGAGGCACATACAGTATCTGTAGATGGTTCAATAATAAAACTGTTTCAACATAAAAAATTCGGAGCCTACAGAGTCAGGTATGTGAACTACAAAACTATCTAAATGCTGGCAAGCCCCAAAGAAAAAGGAGAAGAAGGAAGAAAACTGTGTCTACACACAAATCAACACGAGAAATCACCCTGCAGTTGAACTTTTCAAGAACTGAAAACTTTGTAAGGTTTTTGGGGATACCAATACATTCCAGATCCAAAACAATGGGTATGTGTACCCACTGTTATCCAAACTGTATTAAAATGCAATTGGCATAAAACCCAAATACCACCACATGTTGGAAGACACAAAATGATAATAATAGGGTTTATTTGTAGTGGGTACTATTCTAGCGACTTCACATTTTTATTCATTTAGCCCTGATAACATCCCTATATGACAGGTTCTGTTGGGATTATCTCCACTTTATAGATGAAGAAACTGAGGTACAGATAATGTCATACAGCTAGTAAGAGGTAGACGAAGTGTTTAATTCCATTAGTCAGACCAAAGTTCATGTTATCGAATACACTATGTTTCATTGTAAGAGCTATGCAAAGTCCAACTATTTTTTTTTAACCTGATAACCTTTTTGGATCTCAAACACAAGGATAGCTTTGTGCAATAAGAAAAGCACCGGCTTTGGAATTAAATCAAACTCAAAGAAACCCCTGAACGAAGTTTGAGCCTCAGCTTCCCCACATGTAAAAGGAGGGTACTCAAGTTATTGTAAAGGTCAAAGAAGCTAACATAATTAAAGTGCCAAGTACGGCATACAAGACAGGGGTTCTTAATCTTAAATTCACAGGCACCTAGAATATCCACAGATGGGCTCGGAATCTCTGAGACTTATCGACGGTATGACAAATGTATGTGTACCCATTGTTTTAAATGAATTGTCTCTGGCTTTCCACAAACCTTCTAGGGGTACATGATCTCCAAAAGGCTAAGAATCACCGAAGTGCACAGAAGCTACTCGAAAATAATGGAAGTTCTCTTTCCCTTAGTCTCAAAAACTCTCCCTTTTCCATTTAGGGTGACACACCAAGTCTTCCCAATAAATGTCAATTATTCCCCCACCATTTTCCTGGCTTGGTAACTAGTAACATATGCAAGCTTATGCCTCAATTTTCTGGAGATAGTCTAAAAAAGGCCTTCAAACGATGATTCATCCCTCTCTGCACCGAGACGAATACACGGTATTTACTCGAGACAATCTGGAGAATCGTCCACCTACCTAACTGCACGAAGCACCATGTCAGCTAGGAGAACCAAGCAGGTACCAGAGCCTCTCAATGGCACCGTAGAGACCTGACACCCCAGCACTGAGGGGTGTATTTCAAACTACTGGGAAACCCAGAATTCCGTCCCCCCGACTCCAGTCCTGCCTCTCTGGAACTCTAGGGCAGGCAGGTCCTCGGGCACTGCCCCGGGCTAGAGTGGTGGAGGAGAGAACGTTACCCCAGCTGCGCGGCGGAGTCCCAGCTCTGCTGCCCGAGGAGGCGGCGGCAGCACCAGGCGCAAGACTGGCCCCAGATCCTCCCCTGAGAGACCACAGTACAGATCACTGCTCAGGCTGGGAACCGGCTCCAGGCTTTTCCGTTTCCCAAAGCGACTTCCGCTTCCGGGCTAGCCTTTGCCGGAAGCAGTATTTGGATGACGCAAAAATGTCGCGCAGTTGGTGATTGCGGAAGAAACAAAAGTGCGGCGTGAACATGGTGCGAGGAGGGTCCGAGGAGGGACTTTATTTGTCAGACTTCATTTTAGGTGGAGACTGAGACAGTCAGAAGCTAGCTAGATTCCCTCCGCATTGCCCTTAATTATTTTGATTCTGACTGTAGTTCTTAAACTGCTCTGAGCGTTGCCTCTTATGCTCTAGCGAGTGGGGAGAGGGTGAGGTTGGGGCACAGTAGATAAGAGGTGCTGGGTATTTGAGGGAAGGGATGGGAATGGACAAAGAAGAGAAAGAACTCAAGAAGATGCAATGTATTTCCAACTCTTTTAACTCTAAAATTTCTATTTCAAGGGGAAGCAAAAGAAAGCAAGAAAGTATGCGACCATGAAGAGAATGCTTAGTCTCCGAGATCAGAGGCTGTGAGTATCTGGAATCAGTCTATATCCAAAGATACCAGAGTTAGGAGGGGATAAGCAGTAAAACTTTTTGTTATTTTTTGTTTACGTTTAAAATTATTGTGTCTTGGATTTACATAGCATAGGATCCTAGGCACGTGTGTAACAGCCAGTTAAGATACGGAGCTATTACCCTGGAGAAGTGGATGGGAACTAAACATTTCTGAAGTGTTCGCTGTTCCACCGTTTTTGTATACTTTATCTATCGTATCACATTTATGTATCCTAAAAGTTTGGTAGGAATATCTTTATGTTTTTGCCATTACACTACTGCATTCCCCCCGGGGGTGGGGGCAATGTTTGTTAAAATGGTTAAAAGAAGATGGGGTCAGAGATCATGTTTATCTTATGTCCCCAGCACCTACCACTTAAATAGTTGTGAAAGAAAGGGAAAACACCTAGATCTCTCCGTGTAATGAATCCTATAAGAATCCAAACCACGGTGGGAGAGTGGAATCATGTTCCCTATTGTAAGCCTTCCAGCTTCAGTGAAGAATAGACAAAGTTATTCAATAAGGACTGGTCTTGGGGCACCTGGCTTGCTCAGTCACCAGTAGATCATGGGACTCTTGACCTCGGGTTCAAGCCCCACATTGGCTAGAGCCTACAAGAAAGAGAGAGAGAGAGAGAGAGAGAGAGGGAGAGAGAGACAGACCTCGGGTTCAAGCTCCACATTGGCTAGAGCCTACAAGAAAGAGAGAGAGAGAGAGAGAGAGGAAGAAAAAGAAAGAAAGAAGGGAGGGAGGGAGGGAGGGATAGAAAAGAAAGAAAGAAAAGGAAGGAAGGAAGGAAGGAGGGAGGGAGAGATAGAAAAGAAAGATTGGTTTTCATTGTGTTTAATAGCCTTTGAAAAATGAATGGCTAAGTTGTATTTTCTGGGGTGCCTGGGTAGCTTAGCTAGTTAAGCACTGGACTCTGCATTTTGGTTCAGGTTATGATCTCACAGTTCATGGGCTGAAGCCCCACATCCAGCTGCTTGGTGACATTGCAGAACTTGCTTGGGATTCTCTCTTTCCCTCTTTCTCCTCCTTCCCTATTCATACTCTCTCTCTCTCACACACAAAATAAATAAATAAACATTTAAAAATTGTATTCTCAGCCTTTGATTTGTATTTATTATGTCATTTTTAGGGAATTTGCCTCATTGATAATATTGTATTTGCAGTTAAGGGGGAAATATTTTGTATGTATTTTTACATTTTAGCCTTTTATAAGAGACATATGGAGAACATATTTCCTCCTATTTTTGGAATGTTTGAGTCTTCAGAAGATAAATATCAGCCTGTTTCTCCACTGCACTGAAATGGATTTTGATCCTTGATATGAAAAGCTTCTGACAAAGAAATGATAGTATAACTAATGTCTGTTTACCCATTAACAATGTTTATGAATTATTGGCTAGAGATTTTTAAATTTCATTGTGTTTAACTGATTGTTACTTCCATCCTATTTCCCACACAGTTATTTTTGCTTAGAAGGTGTATGTTGATATTAACACAAAGACATCACAGGGAGTGCCTTAGTAGCTCAGTCAGTTAAGCATCCAACTTGGGCTCAGGTAGGATCTCATGGTTTGTGGATTTGAGCCCTGCCTTGGGCTCTGTGCTGACAGCTCAGAGCCTGGAACTTGCATGAGATTCTGTGTGTGTGTGTGTGTGTCTCTCTCTCTCTCTTTCTCTTTCTCTCTCTGTCCGTCCCCTGCTCATGCTGTCTCTGTCTCTCAAAAATGAATAAATGTTTAAAAAAAAAAGTCACAAAGGATTTCCTGTGAAGATTAAAAAAAAACTCAGAAAATTTAAATTTTGAATGAGCTTATAACTGCTATGATTTTTTTATTCTCCCTTACATTTAATTTACTTTTTTCCTAGTAAAGAAAAGGATAGATTGAAACCTAAAAAGAAAGAAAAGAAAGATCCCAGTGCACTCAAGGAAAGAGAAGTGTAAGTAATCAAAAATTTCAAGTTTTCCTTTAGAAGAGACATTTTAGAACCAAAGAATTGTTAGAAATCCAGGCTTTCTCATAGCCGATTTGCTCAGTCATTTGTAAGTCTGACACAACTGTGCAACTGAAAGTGATATTAGTGAACAACTATTAATTCCAGTGGTTCATAGGTTTTTTTGGATTTCATGGAGCAATAAATTGCCCCTAAAATCTTGGGGATTAGATATAGAATTATTAACTTTTTCTTCGCCAAAATCTTTCAAAAGAAACAATTGTCATTGTCTAACGCACCAGTATTTGATGAAAGAATGTATCACCAAAAATAGTAAGACAGAATTTCAGAATGAAGTCATTAAATACCCTTGATGAAACTTACTCCAATTTTCCCATTTTGCCCTACATTGGTAATGGATATATCATCACGGGATTTATTAGGATTTACTTCCAATGAATAAGGAAAAAAGAGCTTAATCTATAGCAAACTGTTTGAAGCAGAGATTTCATTTGCATTTTTGATATCAAAGTAATGTAGACATTATTTTGTGTTTTGTCTGTTCTTTCTTCAGCCCCCAACATCCTTCCTGCTTGTTCTTCCAATATAACACACAGCTGGGCCCACCTTACCACATCCTGGTTGATACCAACTTTATTAACTTTTCCATTAAAGCCAAACTGGATTTAGTACAATCAATGATGGACTGTCTGTATGCCAAGTGTGAGTATCATACTTTTTCTTTTCTGTGATGTTTGTAGAGAATAAATATATTTACCCAAATACATGAAGGGACTAGGGTCCCAGTTAATTGGATTTTGGACCATTTAATTTGCTCACCATAGCAATGACCATTTTCAGTGAATTGAAATATAATTCAGATTTGACTGGGAATAGTTAAACTTTCACAGTTCAGAAACCACTTAGCCTGCTTTGACCATTGTTGTGGATATCAAATTTGAACATAGAATGAGAATTTTTTGTTTTAGAATTCTGGATTTTAAAATTTTGGGTAAATGAAAATTATATTTTTCAGAACATATGTTCTTTTACATTAAGGAGGAAACATTCTCCATTCCACTCCAGTGTGGAAAAGCTAAATAAGGTATTTTGCCATTTATGATCCCAGAACTAAAAGTGATGCTGGTTAACAATTCCTCAGTTTATTCGTTTTGGTATTTATTTGTACTACAAAGGACTGGAGAGGTTATTTACACCACACTATGCACTTTACTACATTTTTGATATCAAAAATTTTGATGCCTTGTGTTTAGGTATTCCCTCCTTCAGATGATCTTCCCTCACTACCGTGAGTAAGAAGAAAAAATCTAGGCCATGTACAAGGGAATAACTTCCTAATAGTGAGATCTGTTGCATTTTGTGGTGGGTTTATATCTTCCAGTCTTCTAGTTAAAGGTACAAATAAAAATTAGACATACTTTGCCATAAAGAATAAGTCAAAGGAAAACATTTGTACCTCCTTCTTTAGTTTTTAAAAGATGCTATATAATGAACAATTGTTATAGACTTCATAGTAATGTAAACTTTGTTTATTCATTTATTAAAATTAAAAAATGGGAAGATGAAGTAAGGGATGTGTTATGTAAGAGAACTAAATTCTTCAAATGCCCCAAAATTAATAAATATAAAAGTGACTGCACACATTTATTGTATCAAGATATAAGGTAACCACCAAATGAGAAAAACAGCTAATGAAGTAAAATAGTGGTCTGTAAGGATCAGAATTGGTGGGGTGGGAAAAGCATCAAGGAACAGCAATTTTTTTCATATGAATGTCTGTGTCCTAGTCTTCTGTGTAACATAATACTTCAAAGCAAAGTTTGAAGAAATATTCAAGAACAATACAAATTCAGTTACCTAGGATATTCTTTCTTTGTTAAGCTCTAGCTATTTGATTTTTCCTCATTTGCCTTTATACCTGAAGGAAGACTTTTATTTTCTTCTTCCCTTGAAGATGTCCCTTTGACTTTTCCACAGCTCCTGGGCCCATTTCTGCCTGATGTTCCAACAAGGGAGGATAAGTTAGCTTTCCATAAGCTTTCTTTTCTGTCCATGAGTCCTCTTCCCTGTTACCTTCCCTTTCTTGATAGTCACCTTCCTGGACCTACTTTCCTGCTCCAGATGCAAGCCCTTGCTTGTTTCACTACTGTGTGGCTCTGAAATTGATCCTCTTAACGTGTGTATTGCTCTCTGAGTCCATACTGTCTGATCTTACCGATTTCATACCTCCATTTTACAACTGCTTTTTCTTCTGGGCATAGTACTTCACTTTAAAATTTCATGCCTTTGTACACATTCAAAACTATTTCTGTGCTTATGAAAAAAAAAAATCTAGCATAAAAAAATTAAAGGTTCCTATAATGCCTTTCCTCAGAGAGGGGGGCAATTTTTAAAAACTCATATATAGTCTCTGTAAAGTATAGGTTATTTTTTTTTTTTTTGAAAATGGTTTTGCTGTATCAGGACCTCCTTTTTTAAGCTTACAAAGTATTGTTTATATAATTTTTAAAAGTCATAAACTACTTAAATAAATAAAAGCCAATATCCTGTTAGATATTTGGATTACTGGCACTTTTTACCTTATTATAAATAAGGCTATAGAGAATATTGATGTGAATATATCTCTGTTAGGGTGGAGTGATTTTTGAAAAATACTTATTTTGAGAGGCGAGAGAGAAGGGGGTGAGGGGGAGAGAGAGAATCCCAGGCAGGCTCCATACTGTCAACATGGAGTCCTACTTGGGACTCAAACTCATGACCTGAGCCAATATCAAGAGTCAGGCACTTAACCTACTAAGCCACCCATGTGCCTACCCCCCTCCCCCAGGGTACATTTCTAGAAGCTGTATTGCAATATCAAGCGGTATGTATATATTTTTTAACAGGTATTACAAAACTGCCCTAAAAGGGTAATACATATTTTTACACCTACGAACTTAGTGTGAGAATAGCTGTTTCCTCAATATTGGGTATTTTCCTTGTTTAGTCTTTGCTACTCTAATAGGAAGGAAATGAAATCTTGTTTCAATTTATATCTCTTTAATTAGGAGTAAGATTGAGCATAAAGCTCATTGACCATTGTATTTCTTCCTCTATGACCCGAAGTAGCATGAGCTGAAACGTAGCATGGTGGTTAAGAACCCAGTCTTGTAGCCTGACAGTCTCCGTCCAAATCTTGGCTTCACCATTTGCTTCTACTTCTTTGTGTCTAAGGTTCCTCATCTATAAATGGGGATGATAATAGTAACAATGCTACCTAATAGGAATCATTCTGAACAATAAATGAGATAATCCTTGTAAAGTGCTTGGCATGGTATCTGGCAGTCAGCATATAACTTAAGCTATCCTTATAAGCTCTCTGTGTATTAAACAGATTAGCCCTTTAACAAATGTGTAGAAATATTTTTCCTAGTTTGTTTTTAATATGACTTTGATAGCTGTCAAACAGAAGTTTTCTGTTTCGATGTGATCAAATTTACATTTTCTGATGAATTTCATGGTTTCTTTTGGCTCATATTTAAATTTTTTTCCCATCTAGAATATATTTTAATATAGAAAGAATGACGGGGGTCCAACTTAACTTAGTCCCCCCGATACATTTGTGACACTTTATGAGACTGTGGTGTGGGGTGGGACAGCTTTCTAGTCTTTATCAAGAGGGATTTTATTCACCTCTGGTTTTTATTATTCGTTTCAGTGTGCTTATTCTACTGTGACTTCAGAAACCTCATGGTCTTTTGAAGGCTTATAATAGGATATAATTCAGAGAGTAAAACCAATTTCTTTACAAGCTCCATTATTAATATGTATATTTTTTCCCTGGCAGGTATCCCTTGTATAACTGACTGTGTAATGGCTGAAATTGAGAAACTGGGGCAAAAGTATCGAGTGGCTCTAAGGTAGGAAGGAGCCAGTCTGCATTGTTATACTGAAGATTCTTTTGACCATCTTCCATCCATTTGCTGTCCAGAGATTTCTTGAATAATTAGTTTAAATAAAGATTGTATAAAACTAGTTAACCTTTTATTAACAAGAATACAGACGTGAAGGTTAGAAATTTTTAAGCCCAAGCTTTTTGAATGAAGTTACTTCGTCATATTGGTCTTGTGGACCTCCTTTTAGCTTCCTCTAGATTTTCAGTTGGAAAATGTCTTTTTTTATTAGTTTGTTATCTAGATATCTCTTTTAGAATCTCATAGGTAAAGTGGGGCTCTTGGGTGGCTCAGTTGGTTAAACGTCTGACTTTGGCTCAGGTCATGATCTCACAGTTCATGAGTTTGAGTCCCATGTTGGGCTCTGTGCTGATAGCTAAGAGCCTGGAGTCTGCTTCAGATTCTGTGTGTCCCTGTATCTCTGCCCCTCCCCTGCTCATTCTCTCTCTCTCTCTCTCTCTCTCTCTCTCTCTCTCTCTCTCTCTGAAAAAAAAAATCTTACACATAAAGGATTCACATTCTAGGTTTTGAGCTTACTCCAGAAAGTACACTTGAGTTTAAAGTAGTGATTCCCAAAGTATGGTCTGTGGACCCCTAGGAGTCCCAGAGATCTTGCAGGGAGTTTACACCTGTTTTCACAATAGTACCAAGACATTATCTTTGTCACTGTGATGAGAGTGACAGGTGCCTTAGTACCCATCAAGATACTATAATAATGCTAGTAGTTTTTGTATTATTCTTCACATCCACTCACTGACAGTTACAAACAAAGACAGGGGCACCTGGGTGGCTCAGTCGGTTAAGCGTCCACCTTCGGCTCAGGTCACGATCTCACCATTCGTGGGTTCAAGCCCCACATCAAGCTCTGTGCTGACAGCGAGCTCAGAGCCTGGAGCCTGCTTCCGATCCTGTGACTCCTTCGCTCTCTGACTTTCACTGCTCATGCTGTCTCTCTCTCTCTCTCTCTCAAAAGAATAAACATTTAAAAAAACTTTTAAATAATAAAAACAAAAACAAAAAAACCCAGGGTCATCTGGCTGCCTCAGTTGATAGAGTATGCAGCTCTTGATCTCAGGGTTATAAGTTGGGTGTAGAGGTTACTAACAAAACCCAAAACCCCATAGTCACTTAATAGCCTTGATGAGGGCTGCCTGGGTGCCTCAGTCAGGTAAGCATCTGACTTTGGCTCAGGTTATAATCTCATGGTTCATGAGTTCAAGCCCTGCAACGGGCTTTCTCCTGTCAGCGGAGCCTGGAGCCTGTTAGATCCTGTGTCTCCCTCTCTCTCTCTCTCTCTCCTGCTCATTTGCACAGTCTCCCCCTCTCCCAAGATAAACATTTAAAAAAGAAAAAGATATCCTTGACAAAGCATTAAAATTTGTTGATTTTGTTAAATCTCGAACCTAGAGTGCATGTCGGTGTTGCTTGCGATGAGGTGTAGAGCAGACCTTGAGCACCTGAGCTGCTTACCAAGGAACACAGCTTGTCGCAATGAGAAGCGTTCGTGTGCTTGTTTGAATTGTGAGCCAGACCAGCTGCTTTTTCACGGAGTGCCATTTTTACACGAAGAATAACTGACAGACAGACTTTAGTATTTAGCAGATAGTTTCTCAAAAACTAATGCAGTGAATCTGTCACTTCAAGGAAAACAATTTACTGTCTTAATGAATGATAAAGTTCAGGCTTTCAAGTGAAAATTAGAGTTTTGAAACACTACAAGCTTATCACGTTCCCAATACTAAAGACCTTTCTGTTGAGACCAGTGAAGATGTTGAGTGTGATTTTTTTATATTGAATAATGATATGTATCAGTATTTGGAAGATTTGTGTAATTCACTGAATTGCTCTTTTCCAAATGATCAATATTGCAAATCAATATTGCAGAATCATAAATGGGTGAAAGACTCAGTCAGCATCCAGGATATACCAGTGAGTGTGTGTGTGTGTGACCTTTTAGAGGTGTAAATTATATACTATAAAATTTACCAAGTTTAATTGTGAAATTTGATGAGCTTGGCAAACGTGTACAGTTAAGGAACCACAATCATAATCATGAAGTAGAACATTTCCGTCAATCCAGAAGTATGATTCCATTTATAATGAAGTTTCAGGAAAGGCAAAACTATACTAATAGAATATAGACCCATGGTTATCTGGAGCTGAGTGTGAGAAAAGTGGACTAACTGCAAAGGGATGCAGGGGACTTTTTGTAGCGATAAAAACGTTCTCTATCTCAGTTGTGGAGATTGTAACATGAATATATCAGTTTGTCAAAACGCATCAAATTCTGCATGTATAGTCAGTGAATTTTATTATATTTCACTTATACCTAATAAAGATAAGTTTTTTAAAGGCAAGGAAAAATAGGAACCTGATGTGTAAGAGTGGTAGCCTTTAGGACGGGGAGGCAAGTGATAAACTTACTAAAATATTGATTATTCCTGTGGAAAGAAAGAAAATTGGGTTCTTATCTCACCTCTTTCACAAAAATCAATTCCAAGTAGAGTCAGTATCTAGATTTTAATGGGAAATCTAGAGAATATTTTAGTGGTTTCAGAGTGGGCAGAAATTTCTTAAGTCCAAACCATGATGGAAAACTAATCAATCTGACTATATTGAGATTGAATACTACTGTGTAACATAAGACAGTGTAAACAAAGTGATATGACAAGCCACAGATAGAAGATATTAGTAATGTACATGATCAACAAAAGGTTTGTTTTCAAAATATATAAAAACTACAACTCCATAAGACAAGGACAGAATCCTTAAATTCACAGGGATCATTTCCTGCCCAGCTGATTGGCAAGAAATGAAGTCTGCTTAACAATGCCATGAATGGTTAAGACTGGGGATGGTGAGAATTCTCAAAAGGATGTAAAGTGGACAGTCACTTTGGAGAGCAGTTTGGCAGTGCCACAGCGGAAACTTCTGTCTTCCCAGCCCTGTTTTCCTCTCCTCTGCGTAAACACTCTTCTCACTGGAAACATGGGCTCACTTTTCCCTGAACACCACTGAACCATTTTATAGATGGTTGGCGCCCTATTCGGAAATGTGCCTGCCTCTGCTTTGCTTGGAATATTCTTTCGTCTTCATTTTATTTAATCTCCATTTAATTTTTTCTAAGAATACCAAATCCACAGTGAATTAGCTCTGAACTACTGCAATATGCAGTATTCTTCTTGAACTTGGTACCTATATGCTGCCTTGTACTTTTATTCAGTTTGTGACTCATCATCATTGTATAATAGGAAGAACATGACGCTGGGAATCATGGACTTGGGGTTTTTCTTTTTCAAATTTGCATGAAAATAACACGTTTGATTTATTCATAGCAAACAAGATAAACACATACATACAATAAAAAGTAAAAGTCCCCTGTATATTCACACTTTGTCCATTCTTCTACCCTAAGGGTGACAACTGAGAAGAGTTAGTATATGTTTTTCCAGACTTTTTTTCTAAGCAAATGCAAATGTAGGGAAAGACGATGAAAGAGATTTATATTTTCTTATTGAATCTTTTAGGTATATTGTTTAATGACCTTTTTAAGACAAGACACCACAATATATTTAACTTTCCCTTGCTGAAGAATATTCAGATTATCTCCAGGTTTTCACTATTTAAAGTGTGCTCTAGCGACCATCCTTGTGCCTGTTTTCTTGCACATTTGTGGAAGACAGCTTCTAAAAAGGAAAGGGTTAGGTTAAAGTTGTTTGGTTTTGAATCCTGGCTTCTCCCAGCTGTACACTTTGAACAAATTAATCTTTCTCAATCTACTTCATTTGTTGAATGGAAATATAATAGTTCAGAGTTGTATGAAGCTTACATGACCTAAGGTGCGCCCGCTGTTCTATTGCTCCATCTGTTGTCTTTCCAATGAGAAGATAAGCTGCAGGAGGAGAGGGGTGCCTCAAAATCGCCACACAGATCAAGTCACTCTTATTTCACAGATCTAGACTCAGAAAGTTAACCAATTGCCTGAATGTTTTCATTAATCCAGTTTTGTGACCCTTCAGGATTGCCAAGGATCCAAGATTTGAACGATTACCATGCACACACAAAGGAACCTATGCAGATGACTGCTTAGTACAGAGAGTGACTCAGGTACCATCAGTTTTCTTAATGTTTACTTTGTGTCTCTCTTCATAGGAAGCATGGATGTCCTCATTTACTTGAGGAAGTGAATTGGAAATGTATTCTGTAACTAACGGAAAAATCGCAGGCTTGGGGAGGAGACATGGGTTTCAGATCTCAGCACCTGCATTTACTGGGTGTGTGATTTGGGGCACTTGCTGATTCTTTACTCCACAAATTGTGTCCATAAAATGCTGTCAGTGAATAAGTGTACATATAATATCAGGCTGCACCTCCCTGTGAGTAAAAAATAATTTATTTCCATTATTTCCCATGCAGGAATTTTATTCTTCTCCACTGTGCCTAACCATGAATGTTTTTCGGTTACATCTGAGTCTGCCTGGGTGCTGGAAGTACCCTGGAATAACTAGGTTTTTGAGCCTTCTGTTCTGACCTCATTGTCAAGCACCACAAAAACTTCTGCTATTGATTGCCTTTTCTAGAGCCCCTCTCTGCTGAAGATAATTATCTTCGCCTAGTGACCACGCTTCCATCCCTTTAGTGACTCCATCTGTGGGTGGAGACAGCATTTGCCTTAATTTCCCACAGCACAGTGGACACCAGGCTACAACTCTTTTCAAAGAATAATGAGAGATTTGGGTATGACAGAAGTAAAATATAATGCAACCGGCAGCTAAATGTTACTGCTTTCAGAGCTGCTAGGCTCAGACTTGTCCTGGAAATCTTGTTACGGCTTCATGGCGCAGGGAGTAGCCTACCTCCATCACCAGGAGGTCTCGGAGTAGGCCCAACTCCAGAGATTCCAAGAGAAGCAAAAGCTGTGCCCTCTAGTCTAACGTATTTACTCTGCCTTTTCAGAGAGTCTTCTGGGGTGTTGCCCAAACAAGAAATTGTCTTAAATGTGCCCTAAATGTCTCCACTTGTGAGAAAAAAACCAGTTAGCAGCTTTTAAATAGTTTTTTTTTTAATCTTCTTCTCCTCAAGATTCTTAGAGGTACATTATCCCCAGGCAACTTATTTTTATATGTTTTATGTATAAGAGCTCCTAGATTATAGTATCTACTCAACAAATTGTTATAACCTTTCCTTTGCTATTTGCTGTGAAAATGAGTAGTTCTCCAGATTAGCCAGTGTACCATTGTCCAGTATCACAAAGTAGTAGACTCCGTGTGTGAATACTCAGTGGGTGTCTCTTACAGCACAAGTGTTACATTGTGGCCACAGTTGACCGGGACCTTAAACGAAGAATCCGGAAGATCCCTGGAGTTCCCATCATGTACATTTCTAACCATAGGTGAGAACTGTCTCTTGGGGAAGTTTAAAAGTATATAGTTGATATAATTAAAAATGAGGTCAGGTTGTAGGAAGATTTGAAAGTGTTGTATCAAATGCTTACATAGTTATATTTGAAGAAATAAAATGAAGTGGCAAGAACAAGGGCAAAAGTTAGACATTCATGTTACAATAAAACTATTGGAAGACATAGATGTGCTTTAAATGCAAAGCAGTGATTTAAATTAAGCTAATCTTTTTGGACAGAAATATTGGAGCTTTATTTTTTTGTTTTTTTGTTGTTGCTTTGGGGTTTTTTTTTTTGAATACCTGCTAGTTGTGATTAGCACTTCATCTGGGAATCTAAAATTTTATTAAAAAACAAAAACTGGTCTTTATCCTGCTTAGATGTTCCCATGTCAGTCCTTTTCAGCGTGGGAAGAGCACAACATAGTGGGAAGGATATGGGCTGAGCAGTTGGGCTTTACCTGTACTCAGTGTCTGGTCCCCTCACTTGTTACCTTTCTGACTTTGAAGAATAAAGATAATATATTAAAGTTAGCATTTTGCTGTAAATCATTCATTATTGATACCCCTCTGACAAAGATTCACAATGGGGAGATGACAGGGTTGCAGTTAGGAAAGGGTGGGTTTTTAGGTGGGTTCTGGGCCCAACTGTCTTACCAGTGTTAATTTTTTTGTCCTGATCAGGTACAACATAGAGCGGATGCCAGATGACTATGGAGCCCCTCGGTTCTAACACTCTAAAGATAGAGGTCCTGTGCCTGCCTTTGCCAACTTTATCTGTTGCCAGTTCATAGAGTAATATGCCGTAGCATGAATTATTCTCCTTACCCATTTGCTCTGTTATGAGCTGAGTATGGTTAAATACACTCATTTTCTATATTGTTTTGAAATTGATATTTTGTATCATTTTGAATTTTTTTGCATCTTTTTATAAATCAAATAATTGCACACATAATTTGATGGTTGTTTTATATTGATATACACAACAAATATTTATTAAGGTTATACTAGGTACTTAGTAAGGTATGGTCCTGCCCTTAAGACATAGATATTATAGGGGAAAAGAGAAACACGTATATGAATAAATATAGTAATATAGTGATGCCAGGTTAAAAGTCTGAGAGAATAGAACTACCTATATATAAGAAAAGAATGATTTCTTTCTACTTAGTTGGAATGGGAAGGGAGGAAAGGCTAGAGGTAGTAATATTTGAGTTAATATTTTGTTTTGTTTTTTTGTTTTTTATGATCATGGATGATTCTATTTTCCTTGTGACTCTTTGTACTACCTAAATTTAAAAAATAATAACATTCATTTGATCCATTATTTTCTAATTTACACGTCATTTTCATTTTGAAAAAATCAAGTAGATTTAAAACAACTTTTTTCTCACATAATTTCACTTGAACATACAATAGTCAATTAGACAACATTAAAAGCAAACTGGATTTCTGAACGCAAATCAAAACATTGTATTACATTCACCTTGATGCTATTTCTGATTAAAGTGAGGATCTTACAGAATAATCATGATGATACCTTCATTTCTGTATGAGATTTATTATTTTAATGTCCATAATTACCCATTAGATTCTTCTCTCTCCTCTTATGCACATTCCTTCTTAGGATATGGAGAATGGAATACATCTTAATTTCTTACTCTATTTTATGTTTTAGCTGAAGACAAGAAAGATAAAAAATAGTTAAAAGGCAAGGGACTTCTAAATGTAAGACAATGTCAACGGCTATACATATAAAGCACTTTTCTTACGTGAGGCAAGTTTGCAGAAATGAAGTTTTTTTTCCTAACAGTTTTGTTAGTTTTTTGGTGTCTACCAAAAAGTTACCAAAATTCTAAAAGTATATTCATTTTAGATAAACACTTTTGATAGCCTTCCTGGCTATATAAAACTATAACTGGGCTTTTTTTTTCTTTTAAATAAGCTTAACGCCCAAGTTGGGGCTTGAACTAATGTCCTCAAGATCAAGAGTCTCATGCTTTTCCAACTGAGCCAGCCAAGCACCCCTGTAATTGGGCATTTTTAAGATTAGCTTATGATTTTCTCTTTAAAAGATATTAGTTTATATAAACAAGACATTTACAGATAATCTCTACAGAGTAACATAACTGTGGATATCTTAAAAGTTCAAGTATAATTGCCCTTATTTTATACAGCAGTTAGCATTATTGTGTGGAAATGGAAGACACTTTTGTGTGTAAATTCCATTTCCCAACTACGTAATTGAAAAGTTTCATTAAAGGTGAGTCTAAAATTTAAAAAAGGAAAAGAAAAATAATACGGTAAATACTAGATATGGCAGTCTGTCTTTTAGTAATATTAATTTTGTGGTTCTTGCTAGTTTCAGTCCATGGACACAGACATCTCTGCACCATAGTAAGAAGGCACACTATGACCTATAAAATGTGACAGCCCCAGGAGAACTATTACACCTTTATTTATTTCCCTAAAGAGTCCACTGTGCCTTGGAACCTTAATCACACAATACAAATCATTAATAATAGACAAATTGTAATGAAGAACGTGTGCTGCACAACTAGGCTCGACGTGTTCTTTGGAAGTTGAAAAAGTTCAGTGAATCTTCATTTCAGATCTAGGAGCATAAAAACTGGGTTCTCTAAGTAGGATTTCCACAAATTAGAGAAGCGTGACATTGTAGCACCACTGATAATTCTGTGATCAGCTGACCAGCTCACGTTCATTATCTGTGCCTTATACACTTCTCCTTTCTGGTTAAATCGGGGAAGGGCCTTAATTAATCTGAGAGCCCCAGTTGCTACTTTGGGTGGCAGTATCACTGGTTTGGCACAGGTACCACTAATTGATCCAATGTTGGAAAGAGTGAATGTTCCTCCTGCAGAGCCCATTTCTGAAGGTGGCTCAACTCAGTGGCGATCTCAGATAAAGAGCAGATCTGAACGTTTCTCACATTAGAGACAATCAACCCCTCTTCAGTATCCATTGCTATCCCAGTGTTCTGAGAAGCCTTGCATGTTATGTTCTGGCAGTTTTTATCCACAGAAGCATTACGGATAGGGAACTGTGGTAGTCCCCAGAAAGCAGCCTTTGAGAAGAAGGGCATAAGGAGAGTTTAATTCCACTGGCAAAAGCAATGGGTTTTAATTCTTCTCGTAGCTTAATCAGCTCAGTAAGGCCAACCTCATCACAATACCCAAAGTGAGGTATCTTCAGGGCCACAGTCATGGTCTTGACTATTGCTTTGTGAAAGCCTTTTATGGGTTCTGTTTTGTCTTTGCCTGTGAATACCGGAGGTTTTGATACCAGTGTAGAAATAGTTCTGTCTTTTGGTTTGGGTAGAGGTGGCACAATTCAGCTTTTGGGGAAGGAGGTAATATAGCTCCAGACTACTTTTCCAAATAATTGAGAATATCTTCTTTAAGTATTCTGCCATCTTTTCTGGAGCCAACAACTTTACTCAGCTTAATATTGTTTTCCATTGCTAGACAGCAAACCGCGGGAGTGACGGAGTTTTCTGGCCCTTTATCTCTTGGTGTGTGTGTTCGTCATGGGACATGGCAGGAGTTTCAACAACATCTTCCTCTGAATCTTTTAAAGCTTCTGTTTCTATGTCTACTAATGGCTTTCCCACATAGGCAATATGGTCTAAATTATAATACAGTTTTGTTTTGGTTTAAAATTTTTTTTTTACATTTATTTATTTTTGAGAGACAGAGCGTGAACAGGGGAGGGGCAGAGAGAGAAAGAGGCACAGAGTCTGAAGCAGGCTCCAGGCTCTGAGCTAGCTGTCAGCACAGAGCCCGATACAGGACTCGAACCCACGAACCATGAGATCATGACCCGAGCCGAAGCCGGACGCTCAACTGACTAAGCTACCCAGGCGCCCCTATAATACAGTTTTTTTAATGACTCAATCATAATGACTAGTGATAGTAACAGAAGCTTTATCACTTTGAACTTCACAGATGCTATCAAACTGAGACACTGTATTTCCTTTTACATACCATTCATTCTTTAATAGTTATTTCTCTGATCCCTTCTCCAATGTCTGAGAGTTTGAATTGAACAATCTGTCCCTGCAGAGAGCGGCAGTTGTTTTCAGCAGCTGATGTGGATGACTATCCTTAAATGAAGGATAATCGAAGAAACACACATATTTTGGCTTCAAAACATGAACATTACTACAGGTTTGAAAGTAGCGAACACAAATCAGCTGCCTGGCATTCTGGCTCCAGGTTCTCAGCACTCGCACTGCAGCCATCTTACCCCTGGGTCAATCTTTGTAAGTGAACAGGTACTTGAGGCACCTGGGTGGTTCAGTCAGGTAAGCGTCCAACATCAGTTCAGGTCATGGTCTTGCAGTCCATGAGTTTGAGCCCTGCCTCAGGCTCTGTGCTGACAGCTCAGAGCCTGAAGCCTCTTTCGGATTCTGTGTCTTCCTCTCTCTCTGCCCCTCCCCTGCTCGCCCTCTGTCTCTCAAAAATAAGTAAACATTTAAAAAATTTTTTTAATGAATGGGTGCTTGCCCAATATATAAAGTAAAGAAATTGAAGCATAGGAAGCATAGGAACAAAAGCCTGGAGACATGGATGTTAATGGAATGACTGCTGGCCTGCTCAGACAACTACCAGAAGGTTTTTTGTAAGGGAAAGAGATCTATACCCATATCTGAGGCTCCAGAGGGAGGACGTGTTTAGGAGGGGGCCTTATATGACATGCTAAAGAGCTTGGACTTGATTGTGAGACCAACAGGAAGTTACTAAAATTTTAATAAGGTGAATAACATCATCAGTTAGATATTTTAACTGATCACAAGGTAGTGTAATAACAGACAAAGATAATTGAAATAGAATAGAAAGTCCATAAATGGTTATATTTATGGCAAGTTGGTGTGTTATCAAGGTAGTATTTCAAATCTTTGGAAAAAGGAAATTTTATTGGAAGGCCAAATAGTGTGGAGTAATTCTACTGCGGTTAGAATCTGGATTCCACCAGTTAATATCTGTATAAGTTGGGCACATTACATAACCATTTGGTGTCTTCCTTGTTTCTTCTGAACAATGTGTTGTCTAAACCTCAAAATGAGCCTGATAAAGTAGAATTAAATCAAACAGTACATGCCACAATTTAAGAGTTGTTCAGTCATGTCAATGATTATTCTATTATCATATGGCAAGTTGGCTATCCATTTGAGAAAAGTTTTAGTATTCCTATTTCATATCCTTAATGAAAATACATTTCAAATGGATGAAAGATCTAAACTTTTTTTTAAAGCTATAGAAGTCTTAGAGGAAAAACACCAAAAAAATGCCTATTATCTTTGGATAGCATTTTTTAGTAAGGTAGAGAACGTAAAAGCCATAAAAGAAAAAAATGGTAAGTGACTGTACTAAAAGTACAGATTTCTGTGCAAGGCAGACCCCCAAAATTAGGACAAGTGGCTGACCAAAAGATCTTCCAGTGGATAGCAAGGGTGTGAGGAAATGAGTACCATGTAATGCTGAGAAGACTGCAGGCAGGTATAACCATTTTAGATACCAGTTTGGCAGGAGCCATTAAAATAAAATTTTGTAGATATCCAGTGACCCAGATTCTATTTTATTGGTTGTTTATAGGTATTATACAGGCAATTTTCTTTAAAAGACATGGTCAGTAGGTGTACGTGCATAAGTATAAGATAAATCTGTAAAGAAACATTCACACATGGGTACAAGAAAGTATCTAGGAGGGTGTTCACTGTACCACTGTTTATAATAGAGAAAAATAGAAAGGAATGTAAATTTCCCTCAAAAGGATCTTAACTATGTTACATTTATACAGCTGACCCTTGAACAACACAGGGGTTGGGGGTTGATGACCTGCACAATGAAAATCTGAGTGTAACTTTTGACTCCCCCCAAATTTAATTACAATAGCCTACTCTTGATTGGAAGCCTTAGTGGTAACATACAGTGAATAGAAGTGTGTTTTGCACATTATATGTATTATATACTATATTCTTACAATAACATATGCTAAAGAAAAGAAAATGTTAAGAAGATCATAAAGAAGAGAAAATATGTTGCTAATGCTGTATCGGAAAAAAAAATCTACATATAAGTAGACCCATGCAGTTCAAACATATTGTTCAAGGATCAACTATACTATGGAATGTCATGTACATTTAAAAAGAATGAAGTAGATGGAGCGCCTGGGTGGCTCGGTTAGATGCGGACTTCGGCTCAGGTCATGATCTTGCAGTTCATGAGTTCGAGCCCCGTGTCAGGCTGTCCTGACAGTTCAGAGCCTGGAGCCTGCTTTGGATTCTGTCTGTGTGTCATCTCTGCCCCTCCCCTGCGCATGCTCTGTCTCTCTGTCTCTCAAAAATAAATATTAAAAAAAAAATTTAAAGACTGAAGTAGATTTAAAATGGCAAAGGACTTGAATTCAAAGACAGTTCACTAAAGAAGATAAACAGATGGCCAACAAACACATGAAAAGGTGCTTAACATCATTCATTAGGGAAACGCAAGTCAGAATCACAAGGAGATACCACTTCACACCTATTCAGATGGCTGCTATTAAGAATAAATAAATAACAAATACTGACAAAGATGTGGAGAAATTGGAACTACTGTGCACTGTTGGAAATGTAAAATGGTACAGTCACTATGGAAAACAGTGTGGTAGTTCTTGAAAGAATTAAAAATAGAATTACCATATGATTCAGCAATTCTGCTCCTGAGTATATACAAAAGAATCAACATGGGATCCTGAAGAGGTATTTGCACCCGTGTTCTCAACAGCACTATTCACAATAGTGAAGAAGTGGAAACAATCTAAGCATCCATCAACAGATGAATGAATAACTAAAATGTGGTGTATACATGCAATGAAATATTATGCAGCCTTAAAAAGGAAGAAAATTCTGACATGCTACAACATGGATGAACCTTGAGAATGTTATCCTAGGTGAAATAAGATAGTCACCAAAAGACAAATACTGTGATTCCACTTATATGAGGTACCTACAGGCACCAACTTTATAGAGAAGAGGTAGAAAGGTCATTCCCAGAGACTGGAGTGCACAGGGAATGGGGGGTTTAATGGACATGGAGTTTCAGTTTTCCAAGATAAAAAGAGTTATGGAGATTGATTGCACAACAATGTAAATGTATTTAAAAACATTGAACTATATACTTAAAAATGGCTAAAATGGGGGCCACCTAGGTGGCTTGGTTGGTAAGGCGACCGACTCCTGATTTCAGCTCAGGTCATGATCTCACCATTTGTGAGTTTGCTCTCCACTGCCAGCATCAGGCCAGCCTGGGATTATCTCTTTCTGCTTTCTGTTTTCTTTCTTTCTCTCTCTCAAAATAAATTAAACTTTAAAAAATAAAAATGGCTAAAGTGGTAAATTTTATGTATATTTTACCACAATTAATGATAATAGGAGCTATATTGCTTCCCTGGAAACAACTATGACCTATGTTAAGGAAAATGAAACTACTTGCAGAGGGTCACCTGTGTGGCTCAGTCAGTTTAAGTGTCTGATTTCAGCTCAGGTCATTATCTCACGGTTTGTGAGTATGAGCCCTGCATCAGGCTCTCTGCTGTCAGCACAGAGCCTGCTTCAGATCCTCTGTCCCCCTCTCTCTGTGCCCTTCCCTGGCTTGCACCCTCTCTCAAAAATAAACATTTTTTTTAAAAAGCAACTTATAGAACAATTAGGTATAGATGATACCTGTTTTACTTTGTTTTAAATCACAAATATACATAACTGTTTATATGATAATACACATATATGGGTAGAAAAAGGTCTGAAAAGAACTATTTTCCTATACTCCCTTCGCTGCTAACAGAATTCCTCTTAGAGAAGACCATTGTCACAGGACTAGATTGTGGTTCATTCCTCCCCCAATACATAATATGGATGTTTCATCTTCCTGGTTGGACCAATCAGAATGTTCTTACTCCCTTTGCTGTTGTGATTATTTCAAACCTGGACATCAAACTCAAGCCAATTAGCCCTAGCCAAAGCTTTTACTGGAGAGTTGAGTTGCTCTCTTTTTCTGTTTGGAACTGAGTGATCATATTGGCCAGACATTGGAAAAGCTGACCTGAGTTTTACTTCTATTGTATAGTCAAACCTAATCCTAACAAACCAAAACGTTTTTTGTCAAAACCCAGTAGACTGGACCACTGGAGATTTGCATATTTCACTGTCTGTAAGTCAAAAAAGATAAATGCAGAAGACAGGAGGGAAGAAGAAATAATGGTAAATAGAAACATAAAGTAAGATGGCAGAGAAAAATCCAAATGCACACGGCTCATGATGAATGTGACCAGCTAAGTTTTCTTATTAAAAGACAAATGCATTGGATTTTGTAAAATTTTTTAATGTTTATTCATTTTTGAGAGACAGCATGAGTGGGTGAGGGGCAGAGAGAGAGGGAGACAGAACTTGAAGCAGGTTCAAGGCTCTGAGCTGTCAGTAGAGCCAGACTCGTGGCTCAAACCCATGAACCGTGAGATCATAACCTGAGCTGAAGTCAGATGCTTAACCGACTGAGCCACCTAGGCACCCCAATTGGATGTTTTTGAAATCTTGTGGCTGTGTGGTATTATAAAAAATGCCTAAAACAGAATGACACAGCTAGAAATGATAGATTGTATACTTAGCTTACAACCCAGTAATTCTACTTCTAGGGAATCTACCCAAGAGAAATGAAAATAATATTCACACGGAGACTTGAATATTAATATTTATATTATCTTCATTCATAATAGATAAAAACTGGAAAGAACTCAAGTATCCATGGACAGGTAGGTGGGTAAATTGTGCATTCACACAATGGAATACTATTTAAAATAAAAGGAATGAACTGATACAGCAACATCAATGAATCTTAAAATTAAGTTGAGCAAAAGAAGCCAGACACAAAAAATACACTATATGATTCCACTTATATGATGCTCTAGAAAAGACTATAGTGATAGTAAATCATTAATTACCTGAGGTGGGGGTAGGGGTTTGCTGTGTATAGACACAAAAGAATTTGGGAGGTGTTTGGAAATGTTCTGTATTTTTATTGTTGTGATGGTTACTTGGATATATTGATTTATCAAAATGCATTGAAAAGTACACAAAATAAGTGCATTTTGTTCTATGTAGATTAATTATACTTCAGTTGATTAAAAGATGGGAAAAGATATGCAAAAAGAATATGCTGCTTGAATATGCAAAAAAAATACTGAGGTTTTCTTGGTGGCCTAAAATGTGGTCAATTTCATGAAAGTTCCATGTACAGTTGAAAAGGAGGCACAATCTCTGTTATCAGGGTAAAAGTTTAGTATTTATCCATAAGATCTACCTGATTGTTTAGGTCTTCTATATCTTATTATTTTTTACTTTGATCTGGCCTCAAGCTGAGAGAAATACTTTAGAGTTTCCTAATATTAGTATATTTTATCTAATTCTCCTTGTACTTCTTCGAGTTTCCACTTGCTGAAAGTTGCTATTACTATTTTGTGTGTGCAGTTTCATAACTGATATATTTCTTGTGAATTGTAGCCTTTAGCATTATAATGTATGCATTTTATCTGGCTTAATGCATTTGGGCCTGAATCCTATTTTTTTTAATACATTGAAAAGAGGATGCCTGCTACTCTTTCTCTTTTTTGTAATGCATTTCCTTTGTATATACCTTTAGCTATCCTTTTATTTTTCGCTTTTTTTTCCTGAACCCTTTATCCCAAAATTGAGGCTTATCTTGTAGACAGTACTGCTAGTGACCAGTCATTTCTATGTGTTCTTTTCTTTTTCCTTATCTGAATGAGAGTGTTCACAGTGATTGTCCTGTTCCTATTCCACCAATTGTATACTTAGTACATGAGGGCGGATAATTTTCCCTCTTGGTGCATAGGTCTTTAAATCAAAAAAAAAGCTGCACCTGCTGATAGGGATTCTACTACATATATACCCCCTGCTGTAGAGACTGCTGTTCTTTACCTAGATATCCTGGACTTTGAACATGATGTCACTACTAGGCAGGATTTTGATACTGTCTTTGGTGGAGAGGGTTGTGTGTATTTGGCTTCTGGTAAGCAAAGTGAGGAAGTGAGGTCAACATTTGGTAACTAAAACGGTAAAGTGTAGCAGTCATTTGTGCTGTTCAGCAAATATTTCTGACTGTTTCACGGACCCAGAGTAGGACTGCTGTCCCCTGCCACCTTTCAAGTTAGGTGTGGCAAAGTGAGTGAAGATGACATATTCATTTCTAGACAGAAGCTTTAACAGTCACTGTGTGCTGTGCTCCCTGTTTTTTCTTGACGGTCATGAAAACAGAGATGGAACCTTGCTTTGCCCAGATCCCAGCCTAATGATGGGAATATTAGAGTAAATGGTAAATAGGGATTTGTTATTTTAAGCTATGAGATCTGGGTTGGCTTTTTGCTTGTTTGTTTTTATTACTGTAGTGTAACTTAGCCTATATCAACTAATAAAGTACCTGTTTAAAAGTCTGAATTAAAAACAATTAGACAAAAAAAAAACAATTAGACAAGAAAAAGAAAGAAGAGGCATACAAAGAAGTAAAATTATCTTTCTTCACAGATGATGTGATCTTATATGTAGAAAACCCTAAAGAAACCATTTTTATTTTTATTTTTGAAGTTTACTTATTTATTTTGAGAGAGACAGAATAAGCAGGGGAAGGGCAGAGAGAGAGAGAGAAAGAGAATCTCAAGCAGGCTGTGTGCTGTCAGTGTGGAGCCTGATGTGGGGCTTGAACTCACGAACCGTGAAATCATGACCTGAACCAAAACCAAGAGTCAGATGCTTAATTGACTAAGCCACGCAGGCGCCTCTATTTTTATTAAGTTTCATATTGCATTAGTTAACCGTTTCAGGTGTACTAAGTAAACCATTTTTAAAACTGTTAGAACTAATTAATGCTTTCAGCAAAGTCTCAGAATACAAAATCAACATGGAAAAATTAGTTGCATTTTAATATACTAACAATGACCAGTTCAAAAAAAAAGAAATTGAAAAAACAATCCAGTTTAAAATAGCATCAGAGGATAAAATACTTAGGAGTAAACCTAATTAGGGAGGTGAAAGACTTGTACACTGAAAATTACAAAACGTTACTAAAAATATCAGAGGAGATACAAAGAAATGGAAAGACATCCTGTGTTCTTGGATAGAAAGACTCCATATCATTAAAATATTCATATTATCCAAAGAGATCTATAGATTCAATACAATTTCTATCAAATTCCCAATGAGATTTGTTTGCAGGAAAAGAAAAACTGCTGAAATTCATATGGAATCTCAAGAGATCCCCAATAGTGAAAATAATCTTGGAAAAGAGAACAAAATTGGAGACTTCACAATTCCTGATTTCCAAACACACTATAAAGCAACAGTAATCAGGACAGTGTTATACTGACATAGACATATATAGACCAATGGAACAGGATAGAAAGCCCAGAAATAAACCCTTGCATGTATTGCCAAATGATTTGTGACAACGGTGCTGTGACTACACAATTGGGAAAGGACGGTCTCTTCAACAGATGGTACTGGAAAAAACTGGAACTCCACATGCAAAGGAAGGAAAAGTGACTCTTACACCATAAAAATTTTAACAAAAATTAACTCAAAGTGGATTAAAGAGTCCTTCTTTCAAAGGAAACAGTCAATGGAGTGAAAGGCAACCTATGAAATGGGAGAAAATATTTAGAAATCCTACATCTGATGTAAGGACCCAACAGTCTCCATGACAGGCTTCAGGAAGCCTCAGAGAACACAGAACAGAGTCTCGCCTCTGATTGGTCCGCTCTGGATGCCAAAAATTGCATATTCAGAAAGACAATCCTACCTCTGGTTGGTCTGCTTTGAAAACCAAAAATTTTCATAAAAGGGCATGGCGGACGACTTCCCTTTCTCAGGATACACCTTACTTGGGCTCACTCTGTAATTGGTTAATTTTAAAGATACCTCAAATATTGTGATTGGGTCCCGCCAAAAGTAACAATGTTCTAAATAATATGTATGGCTGAAACTGTTGTCAATACCATCATCTGACCATGATTGGATTACTGTACCTATGTCACAATCTCTTGTAACTCCCTCTTATAACTTCCCCTTCCCAAGCCCATAAAAACCCTGCTTCTCCCTTGTTCAAGGCTCTCAGCACGGATCCACTGCACTGGGGAAGTCTGTGAGCCCGAACTTAGGTCAGGCGAGCCTAAGCCGTGATAAAACTGCCCTTTGCTTTTGCATGCGTGACTCAGTCTCCCTGGTGGTCTCTGGTTTTTGGGGACAATATTGCGATCTGGGCATAACATTGACAAGGGATTAAAATCTGGAATTTATAAGGAACTTCCACAACTCAACAACAAGAAAGCAAATAAAACCCAATTTAAAAATGGCAAAAACTTGAATCAACAATTATCTGAAGAAGGTAACACAGATAACCAAGAAGCACATGAAAAGATATCCAATATCACTAATCGTAAGTGAAATGCAAATCAAAACTGTAATGAGATACCACTTCACATTCATTAAGATGACCACTATCAAAAGAACAAAAATAACAAGTGTTGGCAACAATGCAATCAATATCAGATTAATTGGAACACTTGTCACTGTTGATGTGAATGTAAAATGGTACAGCCACTGTAGAAAACAGTATAGCGGCTTCTCAAAGAATCAAAAATAGAATTGCCATATGATCTGGCAATCCCATTTCTGTGTATATATCCAATAGCATTCAAAGCAGGATCTCAAAGAGATATTGCACACCCATGTTCATTACCGCATTATTCACAATAACCAAGAGGTGGAAGCAACCCAAATATCCGTTGATGATGAATGGATAAAGAAAATATGGTATAGGGGCACTTGGGTGGCTTAGTCAGTTAAGCGTCCAACTTTAGCTCAGGTCATGATCTCATGGTTTGTGGGTTTGAGCCCCGTGTCAGGCTCTGTGCTGACAGCTCAGAGCCTAGAGCCTGCTTCAGATTCTGTGTTTCACTCTTTCTCTGCCCCTCCCCCATTCATGCTCTGTTTCTCTCTGTCTCAATAATAAATAAATATTGAAAAAATTTTAAATGTGGTAGAAACACACAGTGGAATATTATGCAAACTTAAAAAAGAATGAAATCCTGTTACACTCTACAACATGGATAAATATCAAACATTGTGCTACACAAAATAAGCCTGTCACAAAAGGACAAATACTGTGTAATTCCACTCATGAAATATCTTAAGTAGCTAAAATCAGAGACAAAATAGAAACATAGTTGCCAGGTGCAGAGGAGAGTGGATAGGGGAAATTAGTGTTTAATGGATATAGAGTTTCAGTTGTGCAGGAACAAAAAGTTCTAGAGATCTGTTGCCCAACAGTGTAAATATATTTAACACTATGAACTGTACACCTAAAAATAATACAAGTGGGAAATTTAATGTGATACGATTTTTAGTACAATAAAAAAATAGATAAAGAGATCCAAGCAATACACAGTGAGAAATGAAAAGTTTAACTATCAAAGGCAGTCTCATTCCTGTCAAGAACTGCTTCTTTGTTTGCTATATAGTCTGTGGGACTCGTGGACACAAGCCCTGTTGGCTTTCAGGGTTAAGTGGTTTGGGGACCTGTTCCTAGTGTGGGAGCTTTAAAAGTCGGGGCTCTAGATGTGTGGTCCAAACCCTTTACTCCTCAGGAAGAAACTGGGGGTTCGGGGTTTCCTCCCAATGGTATCACGCCATGCTAAGGATGAGCTTTATGATGACAGTGTGTCTCAGCCTTTCCTACCCCATTTGAGGTGTTTTCCATTTGCCTGATATGTAATAGTCACTCAGCTAGTTTCTGGCTCAGAGAAGAGTGCTTTGTATGTACATTCATTCTCTGTGTCCATGGGAGAGGGGAAGGTCAGGAGTCTCTGATGTCAGCATTATGGTCCTTCTCCATAATAGGGATATTTTTAATTATAGAAAAATGCAAGGAAATGCTAAAAAATTTGATGGTAACAAACAAAGAAACAGGAGCCAATTTGAAAAAGCTCATGCTGGCCAAATTTGAGACAATTTAGTTATCAAAATTAATAATGACAGTAATGGATTATCACATTGATTTCTCGAAACATATTTGACATATAACATTATGTAAATTTAAAGTTTACGACATATTGATACACATGCTGAGTTTTAGTAAAGAATCCATGAGTCCATAAGATACTAAGAACAAACGAATACAGTGGGAAAGGAGAGTTTCATACATAGGAATGTGACAACTGTTAAGTAAAAGGAATGATAGAAATATAAAATTGTTTAGCAATCACCATTGTAATACTGTTTTGGGGGGAATCATCAGTAGATGCTAGAACTATTGGTGAATAGCTGTGGGGAACAAGGTATTTCCAGAACCTCAAAGTATCACCACACAGATTAGTTATATAGACCTTTGCAATAGAGAAATTCAGCAGACCTTGACTTTAAAAATGACCATACTTGATATTACTATTAAGGGGACACACTGACATAATGTCCATTATGATGTGATATGTAGAAGGATACATTACCTATGTAATATTTGTCTCTCAAATAAATTTTTTACCTAAATCTAATTGTGAGGAAAGTATCTGGCAAATCCAAAATTGAGGGACAGTCTACAAAATAATTGGTTTAGGTTCTTAAAAAATGTCAGTGTCATGAGAGACTAAAAAAAGGCTTGTGAACTATTTTACACTGAAGGAAACTCGCAAGGCATGAAAACTAAATGCAATGTGTGATCCTTAATTGGACTCTGAATTAAAAACAAACAAACAAGAAGCCATAAGGGATATTGTTGGCACAATTGGGAAGTTTATTTTTTTAAATAAATGTAGGGTATTTTTGAGAGACAGAGAGAAACAGTGCTAGCAGGGGAGGGTCAGAGAGAGAGGGAGATACAGAATCTGAAACAGGCTCCAGGCTCTGAGCTAGCTGTCAGCCCAGAGCCTGACACGGGGCTCAAACCCACGAACTGTGAGATCATGACCTGAGCCAAAGCCGGATGCTTAACTGACTGAGCCATCCAGGTGCCCCTGGGAAGTTCAAATATGGACCAATTGTTAGATAATACAGTTGTATTTATGTTATACTTCCTTAGCATTATATAGTAGTTACATGTAAGGATACCCATGTTTTAGGAAATACATATTGAACGTTTATATATGAAAGGTCACAGTATCTTCAAGTCACTGATGGTTTGGAAAAAGATAGATGAATGTGTAGATAGATAAGACAGATCATAAATAGATGAGAGAGAGAGAAGGAGGAGGGAGAATTTCTGAGAGCCACATCGGCCTTGCTGGATGACACAGTCACAGGGAGGAAATGGCAGACATTTGCACAGCTCCTGCCATGAGAGGCGAAACTGGTATCTCCTTCTGCTACTACTGCTCATGTGAAATTAAGCCTGTTGTCATCATTTAGGCCTTACAGTTTCTAAATCAGACGGATATTCCCCACACAGCTATCCCATAAGAAAAAACTTTTTCCTGTCCCTGCATAAGAGATTTTGGATCAAAACACTATAAATGTTTGACAAGAGGCTCTTCTAATGAGCCTTGCAGACCCAAAACATACACTTGAAGGGGTTAAAAACACAAAAATTGCATTTGAGTCTGCTCCGGAGAAAAGGAGCCTAATTTGGAGATAAGAATTAAAATCAAGGTCAAAAACATAGTCCATTTGAGTCTGGTCCGAAGAAAATTGGAGCCTAAATTGGAGATTAGAAGTAGAAGACAAGGTCAGAACATGATCCCCTCCCAAAGTCTACATTCGACAAATATCCGCCCTTGTACTGACTTCAGTTTTGAGGATGGATAAGAATGTGGGAAACCCAGGTCCAAGGCCAATACACATAGGGCCCCATTGTGCTTACATCAAAAAAGGGGCTTTCTCAAGCAGCTTGTTAATAAACATTTTTTTCTCTTTCCTTTTTTTTCCCTTGTAGTTTATAAGCCAATCACAATAACTCTTAGCCTAATATACAACTTAACCTATGTTTTAATCTTAGCTTTACTAACTTTAATAATATGTATGTTAATCCTGTTTTCTACTAAAAACATCCTGTTATATTCTTGATTATAAAATTTAATCAACTTCACTGTAAGAACGTTACGTGATTTGGTTGTAACTTGTTAATTAAAAAACAAAGTCATAAATATTGGCCAATAACCAACCCATACAAAACAAGATAGGTTTGTTACTTTCTTAATCTGGGAAACTGGCGCCATGAATGAATGGGATGGTTCTAAAAAATATTTCTGTAAAACTTGTTTCTTTACACTTTCAGTGATTAAAGCATCTTATCACTAAGAATTAGTCACTGTAAACAATTACTATTTTCTGATGTCATGTTATTACTTGATCAATAAAAAAAGACACCAAAGCAGAAAAAGCAGAGATGCCTGCCTGGTGATCAAGAAAGAAACTTGTGGCTCTCTCATCACTCTCTCGTGCTGACACCGTCCATCCTTTCAGGGACCTGCTGGAGCTGGACTCTGGCAGAGAACGTAAGAAAACATTAACAAATGGTGTGCCTAGATGAAGAATAGAGGGTGTTTATTTACTATTCTTAAAACTTTTCTGTAGGTTTGGCATTTTTCAAAATAAAAAGTGGTGAAAAAGTAAGATACGCTAAACATATAGTAGAGAGAAAAGATAAGTAACAGAGTAATATCAGGGGATGGAATCTAGAACACGAAGGCCAGCATTAACTTGGGACAACAGAAGAGCACTCAAAACTGGAGGAAGTACCTCCTAAGTACCTTTCCTACTAAGGTACCTAACTAAGTACCTTAGTACCTCTACCAAAGGAAGTAGATCTCTCTGGGAAATTTTAGATCCCAAGACATGAAGAGTTGAACAGTTATAGCCGGAGTGGAAGCCATACATAGAAGTAGGACTGCATCTAACACCAGTCCTGGGGTAGGAATTGATCAAGAACTTTCTAATGCTAAGGGAGTGACAGCTATATCTACTTTGGGTCCTAAGCACCATTCATATCTTGAAACACATTCCAATGTCTGTAAGGCCCACATATGCAGCCCTTCTTTTTTTATTTTATTTTATTTTATTTTATTTTTTTATACAATTTATTTTTTTAACATATGCAATTATTTTCCGTCATTTACAATACAGTAGTTACAATGATACTCCAAACAGAAAAGCAAAGTAAAAAATCAAAACCCCCACTTCTATTTCATGTAATTAGACTTATACAGAAATTAGAAGGTTAGGTACCAACTAGTTAATCACCTAATTTCACAGCTATCT